>NC_132887.1:2041319-2203819 GCF_030463535.1 Salminus brasiliensis
ACACTGCTGAACAATTCATAATAGATACTAAATTACTCATGATAGATACTGAATATTTCATAATAAATACTGTATAATTCATAGTAGATACTAAATAATTTAGAGTAGATACTAAATTATTCATAGTTGATACTGGAAAAATTCAGAGTATACACTGAATATTTCAGAGTAGACACTAAATAATTCAGAATAGATACTGAATAATTATTACACTAACCTGCATAAAGATTAAAGCTCTAAATGTAGGTATTGTGATATACACTGAGGAGGCGGAGCTACAGTCTCTCATTAGGGTGAATATTAATAACGCTCTAAATGTAGGTATTGTGATATACACTGAGGAGGCGGAGCTACAGTCTCTCATTAGGGTGAATATTAATAACGCTCTAAATGTAGGTATTGTGATATACACTGAGGAGGCGGGGCTACAGTCTCTCATTAGGGTGAATATTAATAATAACGCTCTAAATGTAGGTATTGTGATATACACTGAGGAGGCGGAGCTACAGTCTCTCATTAGGGTGTATATTAATAACGCTCTAAATGTAGGTATTGTGATATACACTGAGGAGGCGGAGCTACAGTCTCTCATTAGGGTGAATATTAATAACGCTCTAAATGTAGGTATTGTGATATACACTGAGGAGGCGGGGCTACAGTCTCTCATTAGGGTGAATATTAATAATAACGCTCTAAATGTAGGTATTGTGATATACACTGAGGAGGCGGAGCTACAGTCTCTCATTAGGGTGAATATTAATAACGCTCTAAATGTAGGTATTTTGATATACACTGAGGAGGCGGAGCTACAGTCTCTCATTAGGGTGAATATTAATAACGCTCTAAATGTAGGTATTTTGATATACACTGAGGAGGCGGAGCTACAGTCTCTCATTAGGGTGAATATTAATAACGCTCTAAATGTAGGTATTGTGATATACACTGAGGAGGCGGAGCTACAGTCTCTCATTAGGGTGAATATTAATAACGCTCTAAATGTAGGTATTGTGATATACACTGAGGAGGCGGAGCTACAGTCTCTCATTAGGGTGAATAATAATTAATAACGCTCTAAATGTAGGTATTGTGATATACACTGAGGAGGAGGAGCTACAGTCTCTCATTAGGGTGAATATTTATAACGCTCTAAATGTAGGTATTGTGATATACACTGAGGAGGCGGAGCTACAGTCTCTCATTAGGGTGAATAATAATAACGCTCTAAATGTAGGTATTGTGATATACACTGAGGAGGCGGAGCTACAGTCTCTCTTAATGGTTATATGGGATTTGTTCTGTAAAGCTTGTCCAAACTAACTACAGTGGCTAGACAAGAACATATTTGTGGGCGGAGCTTGGATAGATCAATTGTGGAGAGAAGGGTCTTCTCTAATCAGGTCAGATTGAGAGAAGTTTTACTTTGTGACTAGTTTATGAATGGTCAGTGTTGGGAAGGTTCACTGTGACGCTCTACTGACTGTTGAACAAGGTAAACAGATCCTCACAGAAAACCCTGGTTAGATCTGAATCAGGTGAGAGAAAGGTTCACCAGTTCACCAGTCACGCCCCACAGCCCCAGAGAACCAGTACAGTATTCATCATATTTATTACGCTGCACATATGAGATGTGACCCCAGCGGATCTGCTCTGACCTCCACGCCCTGCATCATTTATACAAGGAGGAAGTGTCAGGAGCGCGATGTGGTGGATATCTGATCTCCGGAACAGAGGCAGAGGCTTTTCGACTTTGAGGAAAGGAGAATGTGCTAATGCTTATATTTGCTGGTCATCTATAGCTTATCTACAAATGCTCAGACTGTTAACCATCCAGCTGCGGAGGCTGATCGTCAACAGCATTCAAAAATAACAGTGTGCACCAGCCACTGATCAGAACTCCTAATCACCAGCCTCCCCCTGACTGTGATGACCAAAAGAGCTGATTAACTGATGTAAATGATGTAAATTAGATGTGGGAGAAGGGTATGAAGCACCACATACAGTGCATAACCAAGCTGAGAGCCATTTAGGAACCATACTTTTACCTTTATACAAGCAGTGGCTTGAGGAAAGGCTGGCGTGCTGTGTGTAGCGTATGCAGTGTGTAGAGCGTGGAGTCCTGGGGGGGTTTTGGTGGCTGCTGGAAGAAGCACACCAGTGGCCAGGCTGAATGATCACAGTAATGGAGCTGGAAAGAGACGGAGCAGAAGATGAAGAGACGGAATTTCTCGCCAGACGTTTGATAGCTGCGATGTGTGTGTGAGTCCATGTTCCAGAGCGCAGGAGACGGAGAGGAAATCACATCCATTCTTCCATTTCATCCATCTTAAGCCACTATAATGCTTTCTCCCCCTTCAGCAGTCTCCCCCTCCGCCTGTAATACGGTCACCAGAGCAGCAGCAGCTTCAACCACGCGACTCTGCCTGGACTTTTGTTGGTTTGAGGAAAAGAAATCTCATTCCGAGTCTCGGAGAGTCACTCGGAGCGGGGGGATTCTCTTCATCATGCATTATCAGCACTGATGGAGGATTCGCTCGGGAGGAGATGGGTTTTTTCCCCTCCAATTATCTACAACTGCAAGAAGTCCTCAGCGAGTGGAAGCTTTGCTCGGAAAATATGAATAAGTGAATATCAGTCGGCCACCAGCAGAAAGAAGGGAGACAAAAATGGGATTAACACACACACACACACACAAGGCCAGATACACCCCAACACATCTCCTTTGTGCAAACTTTGAGGAGGTATTATCTTAAACTGCCAAACTGAAGGAACTCCGAGTTTCCCAACACTTCTGAGTGCAGCGCTCCTCTCAGCAGAAATCTATCAAATTCTCAGGCCACAATGAGCCACCACGTCATAAACGAGCTATGCTAAGCTGCTAAGTGGGAATTTGAAAAGCTGAGTGAATCTGGGGGGTTCAGTTGGAGCTCTATTGTGTAAAAATTCACAACAGAGGAAACACACAGTTCAGCAGAGCTCAACTTATTCTACTAAAACACACGATCAGGAACACCAGTGTTGTTAATGTACTGGTACTGACTGGCACTGACTGGTGTTATATATATATATATATATACATCAGCATCTCAGTTTGATCAATGATTCATACTGAGCCCAGACTCAAAAACATTAGTAAATGAGCTGCAGCTGAAACTGATTAAATACTGTGTCCAGTCTGTGGCTCCGCCCCCTCAATCTGTTTACTGTTTATTCCCATCTGCAGAATAGTTTTAATATGCAAATAATCATCATCACTGCCACATAAAAACATCAAGTTTTGAGACGTATTATACTACACTCTTTAAAACACAGGTTCTTCTAGGGTTCCTCAGTGAAGGCCTTGTTACTGTATAGAGTCAGGACAGCTCAAACAACCAATAGGATGAACTAGCGAAAATCCTGAAACTGAAGACCCTCCTCTTTGAGAGGACTGAGTGTGCAGAGTGTAGAGTGTGTGGAGGACTGGGTCTCCAGACTGACTTCTGTATTTAGTAGAGTCTAAGATTAGAGGATCTTCTGGATCCTCTGCTAAATGCTGTAAATTAGCTTTTGTAGATCAGAGGTGTCAAGTAAAGAAGTACAAATACCTTTGTTACTTTACTTAAGTAGAAATGTTGGTTATCTAAACTTTATCTAAAATGTTTTTTTAGGCTTTTCCTGGCATCATCTATTTGCATATTTGGTGTGCCTCCGAAACTCTTCACTCCTCGTCAGTGTGTAGTCGTTCCCCCAGGTCTACCCACTCTTACCTACCTACTTTTTTCCTCAATGCTAACCCAGAGGATCATGGTACGCAAGGCAGCGAAGGATACATTCGTGCTGCCTTCACAAATCAGCAGAAGGTAATTTAGCAGGCAGAATTTTATACAGACATTCACTTCAGATATGACTCTGTGTCTTTAAATAATAGATAGGTTTAAATAATGGTAATAATGGTGGGTCTAGGAACTGAGTCCGTGGGAAGGCCAGGAAAACCTGTGTGACTATATATTTAATAAAGGTTTGCAGAATGGCCACTGACCGCAGCTACAAGGGGAGTAACCAGTGGAGACGGGCTGTGGTCTGTAATTGCACACCAGAAATATAGAGATATTTCCTTTTCATTTAGTGACATTTTTAAATAATACAACCCAAAACTATCCCATATTTTCAATGTTTTCAGATGTTTTATGCTTTCGAATCCCACTGTACATGTAGTAGGTGTTTCCAATAAATTGGCCTGTCAGTGTAAGTCTCAGATGCACATATTCATAAACAAGAATGTATGAAACTGATGATTTATTCATGCCTGTTTTTCTTTCCATGCCTGTGATTTGTTGTGAACAGATCCGCTGCTGGTGTGGAAGCAGCTGTAAATGGGTCGCTGCATGCATGGGGACTGTACATTGCGATTCATTTGGCCCTGTCATCTCCGCAGTGCAGGCTGGATAACAGGCACCAGATAACACTTTGCATGTGTGTGGCAGCGCAGGAGGGGTTTTGACAGCCCAGCGTGAGCCTCCCTGTGGGCTGGGGAATTGTAAGCTGCTGCTGTTATGCTCAGGGGGGTAAATAAATAAATAAAATAACAGCTACGCGGATGTAAAAGGGTTGGGTGTGAAGTCGCTAATGTGGAATGCATGTTCGGTCGGCGGTGGTGCTAAGTGTTCATCCTCGTCGCATCAGAGCAGAGGGAGCAGCACCGAGGGTTCAGAAACCTCCGGTTCTGCAGGTCTGACTAGACTGGAGCTAACAGAACTGTACAGAGAGATTCCACTGCCCTCTTACACTTACACAGCCAGAGAGGAAGCACAAGGTAGGTGTTTCTAATAAAGTGGCCAGAGATGAAGCACAAGGTAGGTGTTTCTAATAAAGTGGCCAGTGATGAAGCACAAGGTAGGTGTTTCTAATAAAGTGGCCAGTGATGAAGCACAAGGTAGGTGTTTCTAATAAAGTGGCCAGTGATGAAGCACAAGGTAGGTGTTTCTAATAAAGTGGCCAGTGATGAAGCACAAGGTAGGTGTTTCTAATAAAGTGGCCAGAGAGGAAGCACAAGGTAGGTGTTTCTAATAAAGTGGCCAGAGAGGAAGCACAAGGTAGGTGTTTCTAATAAAGTGGCCAGAGAGGAAGCACAAGGTAGGTGTTTCTAATAAAGTGGCCAGTGAGTGAAAGCACAAGGTAGGGGTTTCTAATAAAGTGGCCAGTGAGTGGAAGCACAATGTAGGTGTTTCTAATAAAGTGGCCAGTGATGAAGCACAAGGTAGGTGTTTCTAATAAAGTGGCCAGTGAGTAGAAGCACAAGGTAGGGATTTCTAATAAAGTGGCCAGTGATGAACCACAAGGTAGGTGTTTCTAATAAAGTGGCCAGTGAGGAAGCAGAAGGTAGGGGTTTCTAATAAAGTGGCCAGTGATGAAGCGCAACATAGGTGTTTCTAATAAAGTGGCCAGTGAGTGGAAGCACAAGGTAGGGGTTTCTAATAAAGTGGCTAGTGAGTGGAAGCACAAGGTAGGGGTTTCTAATAAAGTGGCCAGTGATGAAGGACAACATAGGGGTTTCTAATAAAGTGGCCAGTGAGCGTGAAGCACAAGGTAGGTGTTTCTAATAAAGTGGCCAGGGAGTGGAAGCAGAACGTAGGTGTTTCTAATAAAGTGGCCAGTGAGTGGAAGCACAAGACATATTTTAGTCTTCACCAGTCCTGAATACCAATCAAATCATGATAAGCTCAGCCTGGGAAGCTTTCGTTTAATACCTCACATTAACCCAGTCTAATTACCTCACCAATTAAGTCTGATTGAGGCCAAAAAGAGAACAGAAAAACAGATCCAGCCACTCTGTTCATCCAGCACCTGCAGCCAGACAGAGAGACAGACCAGATGAGCAGAAGTCTACCTTTGAGGAGTTTAATCAGAGGAAATCTTTAAGACGAGTGTTTGATGTGAGGAAAGAGGGATGACTTTGTTCTCAACACTTTTATGTCATGAAAATGATTAATGACATGCACAGCCTTCTGTAGTCCGTGGTGGACGGAGGAGCGTCTACGAAGGCCACGCTGCCATAGTGCTTTTGCCCCCTAGTCCTCTTTTACTACTAAAACACACGATCAGGTACACCAATATTAAATATTGTTATATATATATAACAATAAGACGACATATTCACTATTATAGTCCAACTGAAGCTGATACAGTGTCTGATTACAGAGCATTTTCTGACTTAACTCAACTAAAGTTCTCCTAACTCACATTTTTTTACATCAGCATCTCAGTTTGATCAATAATTCATACTGAGCCCAGACTCAAAAACATTAGTAAATGAGCTGCAGCTGAAACTGATTAAATACTGTGCCCAGTCTGTGGCTCCGCCCCCTCAATCTGTTTACTGTTTATTCCCATCTGCAGAATAGTTTTAATATGCAAATAATCATCATCACTGTCACATAAAAACATTGTATCTCCACTTTGCCAGTGCCAGATTTTGAACAGTGTGAATCTGACAGTTCTCAGAATGTCGTACTGAATTACAGAACTACTATTATTTATTATTTTATTTACTATTTATTATTTATTTATTTATTTATTCACTAATTTTTAAATTATTTTTCTTTCTCTTACAGTTAACAGCGTTTTTTCCCCCCAACTATAAATTACAGTTTGGAGATAAGAGATTTTTGCATGACAATGAGGAAATAAATCAGATCAGAGTTGATGTTTTTAGATAAACACTCCCACTGTTCCTGCACTGTTACATGTACAAGATCCTTGAGGAACTTTTGGAGGTTCTTCAATTTGAAACTGTAGAGGAACCTTCAAGGAAGCTTTTTTTTCTAAACACATTTTCTTGAAGGTTCCTCCACAGTTTCAAATTGAAGAACCTCCAAAAGATCTTATACTTTTAAGAGTGTTTGATCACATGACAAACAAGATAAAAGAGAAGATGAAAACTGTAAATATTTTTGTAAAAATATAAAGATTAAAAAATCATTCATAAGGGAATGTTAATATACCGAAATACATAGTCATTTATATATCTGCACTATCCTTAAAATAAATTTTAAAAAGTATCTCCATTTTTGACGTTTTTCACTTTTCTCCATGATGTAAATCTGGCAGCTGTTCTTTATATTGTATCAGAATTTTATGATGAATGGACCAATAGAAATGCTCAACAATGACTGAATAATGTTGTAATTGTCTTCCATTGAACGATAAGAAGTTTTTTTTTCCTTCTTCTGTAAAACTGCTTTTTGGAGATGCAAGGTGTATGTCCGATAAATATAAATATATAATTTATATATAAAGATATAATTTCATTAACAATAAAAGATGTAATGATTAGAGGTGTGCGGATTTAAATGTGCAGAAGTACTGGAGAAGGACAAGGATGTGGTAGGACAGTGGAGCTGAAGGTGTGAAAAAAGATCCCCTATTTTGACAAAAGTATTGGGACACCTGCTCTTTCAGTGTTTCTTCTGAAATGAAGGCTATTGAAAAGAGCTGATCCTGCTTTTGCTGAAGTAACTGTCTCTACTGTCCAGAGATGAAGGCTTTCTACTAGAGTTTGGGGGAGCTTTGCTGTGAGGATTTGATTGCATTCAGCAACAAGAGTGTTAGTGAGATCACTACCTCATCCCAAAAGTACTGGATGGAGCTCCACCACCATCATTCCAGAGAACACAGTTCTTCCACTGCTCCACAGCTCCTCAATGCTGGGGGGCTTTATTATACCCCTCTAGCCCACGCCTGGCATTAGGCAGCATGGAGCCAATAGGGTCATGATGTTGATCTGCTCCAGAGAGTCCTATTCTATTGGCAGTACTTCTTCTCTACAGGTAGCATCTTAAAGTAGCTGAATGCATTCATTAGAAGGGGTGTCCAAAACTATTTGGACATATAGTGTAAGTTAGTCTGATGTCTGTCTTTGACTCAGGGGAGGTGAAGGTCAGGCTTTGTGAGCAGTACTTGTACTCGGTTCTGTTGGTTTTCTGTTGGCTTCTCGTTTCGCTCCGTCAGTGTTTCTCCTCCTTTCAGCTCTATTTTGGTGTGCGGTGTGTTTTTGTGCACATCTTGGCGGCGAGTGTGTGTGTGTGATGTCTGCAGTAAGCGTGTGTTCTCTGAAGACTGCTCCAGTCATCGCAATGCAGCCGTGAATGAGAACGACAAAGCTTTGGTTCAAACACTCCTAAAAATACTAAAGGACACGTCTCCCTGTCTCTCTCCATCTGTCTGTGTGTAAACACACCTTTCTTTCTGCCTCGCTTTCATACCGTCTATGTCTGTCAATCTCTCCCTCTGCCTGAAACTCAAACTCACCTTCCCCTGCTGTAAAGACCCAGAAACCAGGGCTCCGAACCGGGTGCAGGAACGAGAACGAGGACTGAGAAAGAAGACGGGGAGACAACCAGGTCCTCCTAGAAACTACACGAATGACCAATGTGGACGTATTCACTGGGAGACCAGGCTGTCTCAAAGCCTGCGTTGGGGGCAAGGCCAAAAGAGTAAAATATTGATATTTCAAATATTGATTTAAAAAAAACATAAAGAGTATAATGTAGTGGTGCGATAAATAATAGATTTAATATCTAGGCTATTTCTATTTATTTTGTAATAAAGTATTTATAAGCTGGGGACATAAAAGTTCCCCTAAATGAAGAATCACCCTGTTCAGCTGCAGCTCATTTATTAAAGTGAACCAGAATTGTATTGGGAATTCCCCCGAGAAGAAACGGTGAGGTCAAGTGGACAAGGGTCCAGTAAAACCAGTACTTTTTAACCGTATACTTAGGGGCGCTTCTGGTGATGTCAGGATCCCAGAACTCAATGAATACGTTTACAGGCCCTAAGAAGAGGGGATAGGACAATTCTTAGGGTCTGTAAATGTATTCATTGAGTTGTGGGGCCCTGAAATCACCAGTAGCACCCCTAAGTATGGCATTAGACAGCATGGAGCCAATAGGGCCATGATGTTGATGATCTGCTCCAGAGAGTCCTATTCTATTGGCAGTACTTCTTCTCTACAGGGACTAGACAAGCTGTGTGTCTAGGGTGCATCCTAAAGTAGGTGAATGCATTTATTAGAAGGGGTGTCCACAACTATTTGGACATATAGTGTAAGTTAGTGTGATGTCTGGCTTTGACTCAGGTCGTTAGAAAGTGAAATTTGATTGTATACGCCCCTAAATTACCGCCATCCCCCAATTCGGCCCCAATTGTTTTCCTCCGGCTCAGTATGGAGATACGCACCTCCTATCCTCCCACCATTCCATTGCCATTCCATCCACACTCATACAGAGTAACATATTCATGAGCAGACACGGGGAATAATTTCCCACAGTGAATGAATATGCAGCAGGAGAGCTCATCGAGGAAAGAAAGGCCGGGGAAGGAAGACGTTGTGAAGCCATGGAGGATATATGGAGCTTGACACTTCACACATGGCCAACAGTCCAAGGCCGTTAAAATGCTCGTCTGGATTTGTGTCTCGTACGATAAAGCCAGGGTATAATTATGAATCAGATGTCGATCATGGACCTCTGGGGACTCAGCCATATGCGGGGCTGAGGAGTGTGAGTTATTACGCACTCTGAATGAAGGGGACAGCAGCGCTCGGCGTGGACTCCTACACGCTCAGGGTGCATAAAGATGCAGCTGATAAATACTAGCGTGGGGCGAACGCTGACGGTTCATTTATCAAAACAAAGCAGAGGGTTACACTCTCTTAAAGGGTCCACGTCAGAGACGCCTGGGATCTATTTTTAGAAGAAGAGGTTGTGTATCAGGATAGCCCACTGTAGAGGCTTTAGTATCGGACATACTGAATACATATACCCCTTATAAACAGTCCTTTACAAACCTTTAACTACAAACCTTTAACTTCCATTCAAGTACATACCCTACATGTCCAGATATTTTCTGACACCCCTTCTAATGAATACATTCAGCTACTTTAAGCTGCACCCATTGCTGCTGACACAGATGTGCAAATGCACACACACAGTGTGTCTAGTCCCTGTAGAGAAGAAGTACTGCCAATAGAATAGGACTCTCTGCAGCAGATAAACCAACATGAAGCTATTGGCACCATGCTGCCTAATGACAGGCGTGGGCTAGAGGGGTATAAAGCCCCCAAGTATTAAGGAGCAGTGGAGGTACTGTGTTCTCTGGAATGATGGTGGTGGAGCTCCATCAGAAGTCCTCACAGCAGTGCTTGTCCAAAAGGACAGTAGAGACAGTGACTCTAACAAAAGCAGGATAAACTTTTTTAGGGCCCTTGATTTAAGAAGAAACCATGAATAAGCAGGTGTCCCAATACTTTTGTCCATATAGTGGCATATCTATGACGTCCACCAACCCTTGCCTTGTCCTGATCCCTAATACAGTCCAAATTTTGAAAATAAGTTAGAATAGCTAGTTTTGAGTTCACTGTTGTTATGATGTCATGAAAGGTAAGACATTTACATGTTTACAGTGCCTAGTTTTGTTTATTTGTCATATTTATATGAAATATATTTTTATATTTCAGATCATCCAGCTAATTATATTATGAGACTAAAAACAAATGAGTAAACACACAATGCAGCTTTTAAATGATTAGGGATTAGGAACTGGGTTTGATTTCGGAACAGGTTTAGGAACAGGGTTAGGTTTAGTAACAGGGTTTGATTTCGGAACAGGGTTAGGAACAGGTTTGGGATTAGTAACAGGGTTAGGTTTAAGAACAGGGTTAGGTTTAGAAAGGGGATATATTTATAAACAGGGTTAGGTTTAAGAACAGGGTTAGGTTTAGAAATGGGATATATTTATAAACAGGGTTAGGTTTAAGAACAGGGTTAGGTTTAAGAACATGTTTAGGAAAGGGTAGAAAAGGAGGTTCTTCAGGGGTTCTTCACTAAAGCCTATGGCTCTATAAAGATTTATCTATTTAACTGCAACTCAAACAACCATGTGGACGTTGAAATGGATCTTTGTCTAAACATTTATGAATAAATGGTTGTACAGATTGGTGGGACCTTTTGGACCTTCTTGATCTTCCTCCACCTGTATGAACTGTATTTGCCAGGCTGTGAATCTGATGACTGTAGCAGCACAGTGTTCTCTGACCCGTATAGCACAGATACACAAACCGTTCTTAGCCAAAGAAAACCCAGGATCTGTTTTTCAGTGAAGATGAAATATTGGTGTATTCCTGGTGAAACGACGCTGCCCACCTCAGCCGCCTGTTTCGTATTCAACACCTGCCTTCATAAAGACAAATAAACATACCGGCCTGCCTCTCCAGAGACCCTTAAAGAAGACAAATCTCACCTCTGTCTCCTCCTGACCAAACATGTCCAGCACAGCACCTGAGACTCGCACCGAACCCCAGATTTCTCAAAGCTACTGCTCTGCTGTTCCTCAAAGGCCCGCTGCAACACAGAGCAGGGAGGACGGCTAAAACCTCAGCCTTCAGGGACCCTCAGCAGGACTCTCATTCACCCCGACACCCTGATATCAGCTCTGATAATGACTGTATGGGTTAATGCACATCACAGTGTAACAGTATCAGATGATATTTAAATAAGTGAATCAGTTTGGGTAATAAAATAGATTTTAACCCTTTAAAGCCTTTAAAGCAGCACAGTGTTTATTCTGATCAATTATTAAATAAACTAAATAAACACTTTGGTATAGTCTTTATTGTTATGTCCTGCTGGTGGTGATATTTTATGTCCCTCCAAGATTATTAATAAAGCTGGTCTTATTTTATTGGGACACCCCCGTACATTATCTACAGATATTAATTTTCTTAACAAACCAACTGGAAATGCAGATGATTATTAATAGTGTTCAGCTGAGGGTTAGGAGCGAGGTTAGTGTTAGGAACAGGGTTAAGGTTAGGAACAGGACTGGGGTTATGGTTAAGAGCAGGGCTATATGTAGGAGCAGGTTTAAGTTTAGGAGCAGGGTTAGGGTTAGGAGCAGGGTTAGGGTTAAGGATAGGGCTGGTTTTAGGGTTAAGAGCAGGGTTAGGGTTAGGAGCAGGGCTGTTTTAGGGTTAAGAGCAGGGTTAAGTTTAGAAGCAGGGTTAGGGCTAACAGCAGGGTTAAGTTTAGAAGCAGGGTTAGGGCTAACAGCAGGGTTAAGTTTAGGTTCAGGGTTAGGGTTAAAACAGGGCTGGTTTTAGGGTTAAGAGCAGGGTTAAGTTTAGGTTCAGGGTTAGGGTTAAAAACAGGGCTGGTTTTAGGGTTAAAAGCAGGGTTAAGTTTAGGGACAGGGCTGGGCTGGGTTTAGGATTAAGAGCAGAGTTAAGTTTAGGTGTATGGTTAAGATTAGGAACAGGGCAGAGCCCCCATACCCCCATACCGGGAACGCCGAGACCTGCCTGATGTTCTGGAGATGTTCTGACCCAGTCATTATCTAGAACATCACAGTTTGGTTCTGGTCAGAGTGTCTCAGATTCTTACGCTTGTCCATTTTCCTGCTTCATCACCTTCGTCACCTTCATCACCGTCAAGAACTGACTGTTCACTCACTGCCACTTACTGACAGACAGGAGCCACTGGAACCCGATCATCAGTGTTATTTAAATCACTGTTATGGTTTATAGCATCTTCTATGTGGTTCTATTCGATGCTGATTAGTGAATGTTGTGAGTAAATACAAATACAAACAAACTGCAAAAATGTTGATTTTTAGTTTCATTCATTACTTTTCTTCCTTCCTCTTCTCTTTTTTTGTGTCTTCGACCTTGACCGATTTGCACCGAAGAAGCGAGGGAGAGCGCGTGGCCTAGTTTCGCTTTCAGCAGGTTGAGGCATCAGGCAATTCGCTGCACCTTTTTTGGGGGCTGTTTTTATTTTGGTAATAAAGCAAAATAAACCTTCGGTCATAAGCCTGCGCCTGAACAGTCATGTGACCAGAAAGGGACGTTCCAGCGTGACTCAGCCTACGTTTTTCTCTCCTCATATAGACACAGTCAGCAGGGACCGAACACACGCTTTCTTCCCCAGACCTTTGTGCTTATAACACATACCATTAAATGTCAAGCACTGTGTTGTGAAGGGAGCGCAGCTTTAAAATTCAGCGTGGGGTTTTGGGGAACAGCTTGTTCTCTCGGGGGTTTTAATGAAAGACAGTTGCTCTCTCGCACGCAGACAGATGTTGCCAAAAAATGCACGCTTTCCATCTGTTTGTTTTAGAGCACATTATTCTCTGGGTTGTTGACTCTCCTCCTATTCTGTCGTTAGGTTCCCCGCGGAGACCGGTGTGTGTACTGCAGTCTATTTCCATCCTCAGTACAAAGACACAGCTACACCTATACCACACCACCGGGAGAGCCTTAACTCCAGCACTGCAGAGAGACAGCAGGAGAAACAGAGCATTACTGCAAGGAGGCTGGAGATCAGTGGATTGCAGCTAGGTCACTAACTGCAATCGCAGGCTGGATTTACCCATTCCGGTCCGACAGCAGCTACATTAGAAGTAAGATACCACGTATGAATGGATAAATGTGTTTATTACTGCTTTATAATGAGGTTATAAACAAACAACATCATCAATAAAAGGTCAGCAGTGAGCTGTTCCTCTCCAAACAGAGCTGCTGCTGGTTCCTGATCTTACTGTGGGTCTTACTGAGCTTCAATTACTCACTAATGATGATCTGATCAGCTTCATTAACATATGAAGATACTACTCTCACAGTCTGAGCTCTGAGTGATATTGCTGAGCTTGTTGATCTTCATGTTTGGAGCTCATTAACTAACACTGATGAGTCTCACACTTTACAGTAAGGGTTAATAACTAATAAATGTACACAGATCATCTGAGATGAAGAAAGGTCAGACTGGACATGAGAAAATGAGAAGGTCGAATGATGATCTGTGAGTGAAAGACTGATCCTGACTGCACTGTTGCTACTCTTTGTTAGCTAGCTAACACCTAGCTAAGGAACTGGCTTTATCTGTTGTTATGAGCTTTATATGCCAGCATAGCAACAGCAATATTATCTCATTGAACACATTTAATCAATAAAGTTAAATAGCGATGCTTTATCCAGATAAAAGCTCCTCAGTAATGATCAGTAAATATCTTCCCATAAATTTAAAAGTATAAGTATGACAGTATAAGTATGACAGACGTGTGAAGATGGGCAATTGATCAAATGTATGATTTTGCCCAATCGGGGGGCGGGGGTATGTCCAGGGAATGACATGACATGTCCAGGGAATAGGATGTGTCCTAGAGGATAGGATGTGTCAGGACGCCATCATCACCTCTCCCCTCGCTCTCTCTTTCTCTCTTAGTTGTCCTCCATTACAGGCGCGAGTCTCTAACCGAGCTGTTCAGCTCTGGTCTCTCTATCGCTGAAAAGTGTCAGAAACAGCAAAGCCGAGGCTTTTAAAAACAGAGACTGGGATTTAACCCTGAAATGTACTGATATTTAGTGTAAAATCATGTAATCTGTGGATTTTGGACTCTTCTGGGACTGAAACAGTGTAGGGCCAGGTCGGCCTGCCTGCATGTGTACCTGTGTGTATGAGAGATCCCCTGCTCGCCCCTCCTCCCACTGAAGGCCATGTGTGTAGATTTTGGCTGTTTTTTCGAGCTGGATTACTCGCTGATAGTTGATGACAGGTCAAGGTACTGGTCTCGGTAGAGCTAGGCTCTGTGGTGCAATGGATAGCGCATTGGACTTGGATGCTAGATAAGTAGCTGGAGCATTTCAAAGGTTGTGGGTTCGAGTCCCACCCAAGTCAGAAGTGCTTCCTCTTACTGAAAACTTTCCTAACGTTTGATACGTTTTTTGTACCGCTCTCGGTAGGTAGTGTTAGTTTTGATGTTTTCTATAATCTGTGTCTGATGTCTGTAGGTTACAGTGAAGAAATCAGGTTCAGTGAAAGGATTGGCCGAATTATCAGATTCCCGATCCAGCAAATTTTGTTAAGGACTAATATTTGATCCTAGTCTCGAATCGGTGCATCCGTAATGTATTTTATACGCATATTCTATAGATTTTAAAATGACACACATAATAAATATGATCTGTTTTTTTTTTAGAACAGCCGGGTTTTCCCAGAGTCTCTTCGCTCTTTCATGAGGGAAGCAGACCCACAATGTGTTTTTCAGAAAAAAAAGGCATTTTTGATCCATACGTACGTCAGACATTCAGACAATAATGTATTTCATTCACACAATACACTTTGGTGTGTATCAGTAATCTCTCATTTCGTCCTTCATACTACACACACACAGAAACATCTGCCATTACTGAAGTGATGGAAACATACAAAGGAACCTTCACAGACTCTCCAGAGATCTTTAAAGTGCTCTACAGTACTGTGAAACATCATCTGCTTCTCTTTCTAGGAAATTACATTTTTCCAGGAACACACACAAATAAATGTACAGCTTTGATCCGAGGTTTCCATACACTGATCATGAACATGAAGGTCATGGCAATATGATTTTGGCAATATGATTTTTTAAGCTGTTCGGTCACGTGGAGCAGAATGAGTGACATCATACATCTTTAACAGAAACAAACAAGAAGAATTTGGTCGCACCTTTTGATTTTGGGGCGTTTCTGAAATCAACACATGGTCAGAAATATCCATACACCCATGTAGATTAGTTCCAAAATAGCTCGCCAAAACCCAGACCTCCAAACTTCATGTTAGTGATCTTGATGGGCTAGTCCAAAGAGCTCAGAGCAGATCTGAGAAGGATGCTTGTAGAGTTACACATGAATGTTTCTTGGAGCCACTTCTAAACATCTGCAGATTCCAAGACCATCAGTTTAATCAGCTGTATGTAAATACAAGTTATTGGGAGGGGTGGCCACTTTGCCCAGCTCTGGAAGAGGAAGAAGACCCATACTGTGACCCTCAGCTGAGAGGTAATTGGTTCAGGTGGTCAAGAACACCCCAAGAACCACCAAGAACTGGAACACTAGTGTCTCTGTCAACGGTCAATTAAGGTGGATTGAGAGGCTGCACGTCCAATTAAGAAGCTCCTCCTACAAAATCCACACCTTCAAGCTCCACTAAAATTTGCAGCTGAGCCACACGGACCAAGAAAAAGCTACTGGAGAAATGTGTAGGAGGTGTTTGGCCACAAGAACCAAATATACATTTGGAGACCTAAAGTTTTAGCAGTCAACCCCAAGAACAGTGTACGAGCTGGTAAACATGGTGGTGGTAGGATTATGCTCTAGCGTTGTTTTGCTATATTGCACAGAGTGGATGGAATAATGAAGAATTCTCCAGCGTCACCTCAAACCATCAGCTAGAAGGTTGAAACTTGGACACAATTGGGTGTTCCAACAGGACAATGACCCCAAACCAGGAGCATTTCTGACCTCAACCCTATGCTTAATGGTCAGATTTTGCCCTATACATTAATCTCACATTTCCTGCTCTTTATAAAAGTCGCCACATTCGCCTCATAAACTAAACTCATATACAGCAATTGTGCTGTGTAATATTTTGATGATAGTCAGTTTTCTAGTGAATTAAACATATGTATATATTGCTAAGGGGGTATTGGCTCCCTACCCAATACTGAAAGGCTGCTGTTTCTGTTTTTCAGGTAAGCATAATTTATTTTATAAAGCTCGTAAAAGTCTGAAGTGTTCTCTTAAGCACCACAGTTATGCTTGCACAGCAAAGCGCAGTACAGTGACGTCAGGGCAGTGTGCATCTGTCCTCATTGCAGAATCAAGCCATTATTATAGCCATTCAGTGACTGTTTGAGTTATAATTATCCTGTAATTATCATATTATAGCTTAACAAGTGTTGTATGCTAAGCAGTGTTACTGCCACTCTGCAGCTGCAGTGTTTTACTGTACATCATCTTCTGTGCTTAGAGATGCTGGATGGGCTCAGAAGCTCCACTGCAGGTCTAGAAGTTGCTCAGATCCTGTTTACACTTCATGACCTGTCACTTCATGCATCTTCAGTATCAGGATTCTATCTGGATCGGGCCGAGCCATTTAAACATGCAAGTGTAAACTGACTCAACGCTCATCTAAACCAGATACTACTCCCATCACTCAGACCACTTCAGGAGGAGGTCTGAGACACATTTCAGCAACATGGGATAGAAGTGTAAACACACAAGCCTCTCTAAGACACAGTCCACAACCCAAACTCCTCCCAGTACAAGACAAACTCCTCCCGGTACAACCCAAACCCTTACCAGTAAAAAAAACTCCTCCCAGTGCAATCTAAACTCCTCCCAGTACAACAAAAACCCTCCCAGTACAACCCAAACTCCTCCCAGTACAATCCAAACTCCTCCCAGTACAACAAAAACCCTCCCAGTACAATCCAAACTCCTCCCAGTACAACAAAAACCCTCCCAGTACAATCCAAACACCTCCCAGTACAACATAAACCCTCCCAGTACAATCCAAACACCTTCCAGGTTAAAAACCTAAATCCTTCCCAGTACAACAGAAACCCCTCCCAGTGCAACCCAAACACCTCCCAGTGCAACCCAAACACCTCCCAGTGCAACCCAAACACCTCCCAGTGCAATCCAAACACCTCCCAGTACAACAAAAACTCCTCTCAGTACAATCCAAACACCTCCCAGTACAACCCAAACCCCTCCCAGTACAACCCCAACACCTCCCAGTACAACAAAAACTCCTCTCAGTACAATCCAAACCCCTCCCAGTACAACCCAAACCCCTCCCAGTACAACCCAAACCCCTCCTAGTAGAACCTAAACCCTTCCCAGTACAACAAAAACCCCTCCCAGTGCAACCCAAACACCTCCCAACACAACCCAAACTCCCAATACAACCCAAACTCCTCCTGGTACAACCCAAACTCCCCCTAGTACAACCAAAAATTCCCCTATACAACCCAATCTCCTCCCAGTAGAACCCAAAATGGCTAAAATCTCCAGGTAAAATCCAGATACTAGTCACATGACATGACCAGGAGTAAACGGGGTCTCAGTGCTTCAGGTGGTGCTTCTGTTCCTCTACTTTGGCAGACTTTGGAAAGATCCCTTTCCCTTCACTCCAGGGACAGCACTTTTTCTGAAGGACACTATCAGTGAGGACAGGGATCTACATTCTCCTCAGTTCCATATTATTCAATGTCATATTATTCAATATCAATATCTGGATGTAGTTGATGGTGTCATGTGGGTTGAGCTCCTGGAGCTGCTTTACTGTAGATCCCCAGGCTAGAGTCTAGCACACCTCAGTTCCTGTGCTGAGAGACGGTGGCTGGACTAAGCAGAGCAGCTCCACTGCAGCTCTGGAAGTTACTCAGCAATTTTGTTCTTCTACTTGTTTTTGGAAAGAGACTTCTACCTTCACTCCAGGAGCAGCACTTTAACGGAGGGGGTTGCTCCAGGCTGTGAAAACGTGTCTGTCTGTTATGATGGGTTCATTTCTAGCCATCATTTACGGCGCGAACTGAGCGAATTAAGATCTCGGAGGCGCGTAGCTAGAACTAAGATAAAAGAAGCTGCTGGAAGACGAGCTCTGACACTTCTCTAACTGCACTGCAGGCATTTCAGGCTGTGGATCGAGCCGTACAGTAGGAGACGTGAAATGCTGGAAAAGCGTGGAGTTAAACTCTAGACTGTGGAGATTACAGCGGTGACGTTTCATCTTGCATCAGTGTTTGTTTATGTAAGAAGCATGAATTATGGATTTGCTTAAAGACATGTAAATATGCCTCACTGTTTGTCCCCCAAGACCAGTCTCTTTATCTCAATTATGCCTAGATTTCACATTCAACCTTTTCATGCTGCTTCTTTTATTTATTTATTTGTTTGTTTGTTTATTTGATTGTTTATTTGTACATTATCCAAGACCTTTGTTTGAGCTGATATCAATGCAGCTAAAGAACCTTAATCTTAACAAATATGCGTCCTTTAAAATACAGTGCAGTTACAGTGCAGTAGCTCCTTACAGCACGACCCTTCTAATAAATCATCTGCTTGTGCCTTACATAAGCAAACAGCTAATTACAGGATATCTGCATCGGACGGTGCACAGCGGGTGCTGATATAAACTGGGTCCACAGAGCATGGCATTTTTTTTTCTGCATTTGACTAAATCGAGCCAAAGTTGGCTCTCAACCGCCACTCAAAGTCATGTTTTTTTTATACAATATATTTTTTATACAATCTGCCGCAGGTGCACAAACAGACCCAAGGGGGCGCTTTTGCACTTGCCCTGCTGCTCTCAGACTGGACACGTGCTCTGTTGGTCGGTGTGGATATTAAAGGTGTTTCATTTGGCCACTCTTCAAGAAGATAAAGGGCAGGGCTCAGCCTCGGCCTGAGAGTAGAGTTGAGTGACAGTCATTGACACTCTTGAGCGCCCCCTCAGGTACATTACCAACCACTTAAGATTTCCCCAACCTTACATGGGCGTGACATCTATTTTGATGGGTGGTAGTAACTTTAGGCTCCTGCAGATGGCGCTGCATTAGGATGATCAGGCTATGAATACCTGCGGGGTGTGCGAGTGATGGGATTGATAGATTGAGAAGAGGTGGGACAGTGCAGTCAGGGTCTCGTTGGATAGGTGGATTCGTAAAGCAGATACAGGTAATGATTGGCTAGAAGGAGGGATTTTCAGCATCTGGGCGTGGCCACAGACCACAGTGTGAAGGAAGGAGCTGAAGCTGCAGGTGTATGGAAGCGTACGGTCATACCGGTCTACCAGCAGTGGCAGAAATCCCAGACTACAGGACATTCTCCTCAGAATTGTGTCTGGATGGACAATGACTGATGACGGGTTTCACAGCTTGTGAATGAAAATCGTTTCCCTTCCAAGCGAGACGTTCTTCCAGAGGTCAGCACAGGTCCTTCACCACCAACTTCTGAAAGGACATAATCAACATATGGAGCATAGTGGCACGCGAAAGGCCTTTACGACTTCTGCTAAAGTATGAAGAGATGGAGACTATATATGTTCCCTGAGGAAGTTTTAGATGTTCCTCTGAAACTGTGGAGGAACCTTTGTCTTCTAAAAACCTTTTCTTGGAGGTTCCCCCACTGTTTGCAGTGTAAGAGCCCTCCAAAAGTTCCTCAAAGAACGCATACCTTTAACAGTGTAGATAACACTGAGTGTTGGATTCCACATAATTACAAAGTCCTCCACACAGTTTGAAGATCTTCAGTGTGTGAGGATCTAGTCCTGCAGTTAGCACCATGCTAATTGGTGTACATAAGCGTGCATTACTTGTTAGCAACATCAGCCTCGTAGCTGGAGCGTAAAACTAAAGAAGCCAAACGTCAGACGCCAGATATGTCCTGGCAGATTCACTGCGTTTAATCTGAGGAGGAAAACACTGTAAAATTGATTCTGGTCCGAACCATCGCTTTAAGCGCTGTCCACTTTTGTTTGCTCACTCGGCTCTCCAACTACATCACTCCTCAGTGTCCTAATGATGGAGCGCTCCCCGAGCCGATAAATAAGCTAACTTTCCACTCGCTCTCCACCGCTTGCCATGCCAAGCAGCACTCCCTGCAAAGCGAAGCCATACCTCAGGCTCTCTGCCTGCAATCGATACACAAGTGTAGAGCGCTCAGACGCCGACCAATCAATGCAGCCGCTGTAGATGCTCATATTTTTGGGCAGGAAGTGGTTGGGGCAGCTCTGATGGATGGAGGCAGCTCAGACACTTCCCCATCACTCTGCTCCTGCGTCATTCATTTTTCGTTTTCCAGCTCATTAAGGAAGTCATTCTAAACCATCTCGGTCAATTAAACATGTAAGGGTCAGAACAAGCTAAAGCGCGAGGTGAGGTGAGTTCGGTCACCATCCACCTGAAGAGCTCTAACAAATAATCAATCAGTAATAGTCAGTATTACACACACACACACACACACACACACATACACACACACACTGACCCACCAGAACCACACTGAATTGAGGTAATAAAAACAATAATCACTGTCAGGGATGGCTGCTTTAACCCCTTAAACTCCAGCCGTACTGAGGTTTATTAGTTGTTTTATTTAAAAACTTAAAAACGAGGCCAGAATGGCACAAACTTAACACTTAATTAAAAGTTAAATATTAGTTTTATATTAGTTAAACAGTAGTCTGACTAATTATTACTTATTGAATAATCAGTAAATACTTAATAATCAGCAGATACTGAAGGATTTCTAGTAGTTATTAAATAATATACTGAATAAATATTGATTTGTGATGATTATGGTATCACTTTACTTGGATGGTCCAGCTGTAGACGCTGACCTGACATTCAATTGAACCTTTAACTGTTAGGATTTAATGCAGCTGAACTCTAATATGAATGTAACCCTAACCTTAACCTTAACCTTAACCCTAGCCCTAACCCTAACCCTAACCTTAACCCTAACCTAACACTAACCCTAACCCTAACCTTAACCCTAACCTAACTCTAACCCTAACCCTAACCTTAACCCTAACACTAACCCTAACCTTAACCCTAACCTAACTCTAACCCTAACCTTAACCTTAACCCTAACACTAATCTTAACCCTAACCCTAACCCTAACCCTCACCCTAACCTTAACCCTAACCCTAACCTTAACCCTAACACTAACCCTAACCTTAACCCTAACCTAACTCTAACCCTAACCTTAACCTTAACCCTAACACTAATCTTAACCCTAACCCTAACCCTAACCCTCACCCTAACCTTAACCCTAACCCTAATCTTAACCCTAACCCTAATCTTAACCCTAACACTATTCTTAACCCTAACACTAACTCTAACCCTAATCTTAACCCTAACCCTAATCTTAACCCTAACCTTAACCTTAACCCTAACCTTAACCCTAACCCTAATCCTGCCCCTAACCCTAATCTTAACCTTAACCCTAATCTTGACCTTAATCTTGCCCTTAACCTTAACCCTAATATGGACCCTAATCTTAACCCTAACCTTAACCTTGCCTTAACCCTAACCCTAATCTTAAACCTAACCCCAGTATTTAGGGTTGATCCAACACTAAGGTTAGTGTTTAGGTTAGGGTTAGAGCTAAGGTTAAGGAGGTTGGTATACAGAATGGGTATAGAGGGTGGGTATAGAGGGTGGGTATAGATGGATATAGAGGGTAGATATAGAGGGTGGGTATAGATGGATATAGAGGGTAGATATAGAGGGTGGGTATAGATGGATATAGAGGGTAGATATAGAGGGTGGGTATAGATGGATATAGAGGGTGGGTATAGAGGGTGGGTATAGATGGATATAGAGGGTAGATATAGAGGGTGGGTATAGATGGATATAGAGGGTAGATATAGAGGGTGGGTATAGAGGGTGGGTATAGAGGGTGTTCAGCATATCACACAGACTACAACCGTGCTGTAAACTAGAATAGAAAGCATGCTCATTAGTTTGAAACCCTGAGCTGCAGACGTCTGGACTGCAGTACAGATCAGTACTGTCTGACGCTAACTTGTAGATCTAATCCGCTCGTCCTCAAACCTCTCACAGCTTTATGCCCTCGATATTTCAAGCACAGCCAGAGCAAGAGAGCCAAGGCAAAAATGTCCAACGTGTTAATCAGAGGGAATCTCTAGGGTATTGTGTGCCATCTGTGCCATGTATGGGTACGTGTGTGTGTGTATGTGTGTGTATGTATGTGTGTGTGTTTGGGCTCCTGGGCTGCAGGCCTTTGTGTTTTTTTTGTGCTAGCTGTGCAGCTCTGTGTTTCAGCAGAATGCAGCCACAGTATCACAGTAATATCATACGTCCTCTCTCAGCACGCCTACCATTACTCATGTAGAGGAGCCGGGCTGGGCCGGGGCTTAGCTCTCTCATGTGAGGAGAAGTCCACCTCAGCAACTTCGCCAACTAATTACGCCAGCAGTTGGGGTGTGTTTCTCGAGCGTGTGAAAGAGGGCGAGAGGCCAAAATGAAGCGTGGATGAAGATTTATGTCAGAGCGTCCAAGACTTCAGAAACCTAATCTCTCTCACGTCCTCGGAACACCTTCCCGAAAGGTCAGGGACATGGCACATGGATTACCACATGGACCAGCTGTGTCTGAAACTGCGCCCTATTCACTATATAGTGCACTACGGGGTTCGGCCTTGTCCAAAAACTTAATTTTCAGTGCACCGTAACAATACAAGTGCCACAATGCACTGTAATATATAGCGTACAAACACTGCAATACCCATAATGCATTGCATTGTTTGGTTTGAAGGTTCTTGTGTAACTTCTCTGAGGAAGAACGCTAGTCAGACTCTTTATGTGACCAGTGTTGCCAGACTGGGCAGGTTACCACCTAATTTTGGGACTTTGCAAATCCAGGACAGCGAGCAAACACAAGCCTCACTGCTTAAGGATCGAGTTTGATGAGCCCAAAGTTGCTGAAGAGATCCGACTCTTGCATGTACTGGTCAAAAGGTCAGAATAGTTACTCGACCACTGCAGCTCTCTTCTGGCTGGTCTCCCTCTGCGCACCATCAGACCCCTGTAACTCATCCAGAACACAGCGGGTCGGGTCGTCTTCAACGTTCCCAAATTCAGCCATGTTCAGCTCCTCCTCCTCTGCTGCGTTCTCTCTTCACTGGCTTCCTGTAGCTGCTGCCCTCATCAGATTCAGACCCCTGACTCTGGTCTACAAAGCCAAGACTGGTCCAGCCAGCCCCTCCGTACTTGATGGCGATGGTCAAAACCCTGATCTGCACCAAGAGCCCTTCCAGCTTCAAGTACGGCTCGACTCGACCCGCCATCCTTTAAGATCTACGGAAGACGAGCGTCCAGACTTTTTACTGTCCTGCACCGAAGTGGTGGAACGAACTTCCCCTGGGTGTCCGAACAGCAGAGTCCAACACTCACTGTCCTCAAACCCAGACTGAAGACCCTCCTCTTCTGAGAGGACTTGGGCGAATAGCAGAGTATTATGGTCTCCATACTGACTTGTGTTTAGTAGAGTCTAAGATTAGAGGATCTTTGAATTTTTAGTCTATTAAAACTAGCTGAGGTTTTTCTCGAGTAAACAGTGAAGCTCTTTTGTAAGAACTCTGGAGAAGAGCGTCTGCTAAATGCCTTAAATGTAAATGTCATGTGACCTATTATAAAAAATGCACTTTGAAAACATTATTAAATTAATATTATAAAACATATGTCCTTAATTTATAATAGATTTGTACATTTTTAAGATATCAGCAGTGTATTATTTATTAGGCCTTGTTGGTTTGATTTGCTGTTATTGAAATGCTGATTCAGCTGTTTTTGATGTTTAACTTTAAGTGTTTTTTCATGCATTTTGGTGGATTTTGAAACACATGTTGGCTGAAAACCACTGCAGCAATCTGGCAACCCTCCACACAATGCATTCTGCAGTCGCACAGCAGTGAGCTCTATAATAGTACCCTATAAATATGCCCCAGAAGTGTGTGCTCCTGGGCTCCCCCTACAGTCGGGAATTGGGATTTGCGCTATGAGCCTACATGCATTCCTGGACAAGCTGAGGGCTCCAGAAGCAGCATCTGAAGGTAGAGAAGCAACTCTGCTTCTCCAGAATTCACCAGTGCAGTATCTGTATCTACTGTCCATGGAAGGCTTTCTACGACACTTCGGAACATTGCTGTGAGGATTTGATTGCATTCAATGACAAGAGCGTTAGTGAACCCCACCTCATCCCTGATCTTCCTAAATCATCTCAATAGTACTGGATGGAGCACCATCTATCCTTCCAGAGAACACTGCAGTTCCACTGCACCACAGCTCAAAGCATTGCTGTGAGGATTTGATTGCAATCAGTCACCACCTCATCCCAAAAGTACTGGATCGAGCACTACCTTAATTCCTGTGGAGCTACGCTTGCTGTAAGGATTTGATCAAGAGTGTTAGTGAGGTCAGGATTTTAAATGATGATCACCACCCCACCTCATCATCCCCAACTCATCCCATCCAAAAGTGCTGGATGGAGCTCCACCACCATCATTCCAGAGAACACAGTTCTTCCACTGCTCCACAGCTCCTCAATGCTGGGGGGCTTTATTATACCCCTCTAGCCCACGCCTGGCATTAGGCAGCATGGAGCCAATAGGGTCATGATGTTGATCTGCTCCAGAGAGTCCTATTCTATTGGCAGGACTTCTTTTTCTACAGCGTCTAGACAAGCTGTGTGTGTGTCAGCAATGGGTGCAACTTCAAGTAGCTGAATGCATTCATTAAAAGGGGTGTCCACAAACATTTGGACTTCCCAGGGTTAAATCTATCCAACGAAAGGCTGGCTGTTTACTGTCCACCCCACACACCTCCCTCCACTGTTCTTTCCAGGGCAGTTCATTTTAAACGATTTTACAGAGATAAAAAATCTTCAGCCAAGCTCTAAAAGGGGCTCCTCTCCCCCCTCCATTTCCTTATGAAGAGAGATGGTTTTATCACAGCCATTCATCTTCCTCTCCCTCGTTACCCGGCACATCCAACATGTGCGGCGAAAGAAAGTGTGTTGTGCAACCTCCGGTAAAATGGGTCACTCAACCTTTATGGTGGGCTGGTCTTTTTTTAAAGGAACAAAAGCCATTCTTCTGCGTCCACCGTTTCCTGGCTTTCTGCCCTCCGCTACTTCATCGAAAGATGCACTTTCCCATCGTAATAAAGCCATGCATTTTTAAAATCCGACTGCCTTACTTTCAAAGGGGGAACGGCCCAAATAATGGGGTCTTGATGGGATCTAGTCTAGGAAGGACTGAATTAGTAAAGATTTCTGAGGACTGCTCTGAACAGTGGAGATGCCGCAATCAGGCTCTGCGATTCATGACCAGGGGGACCAGAACAATGCTTATTTACTCAAATCTATATATTGACAAAAGTATTGGGACACCTGCCCAATTAGTATGTCTTCTTAAAAAAAAAAAAAAAAAAAAGTTGATCCAGCTTTTGTTGTAGTAACCGTCTCTACTGTCCAGGGAAGAATCCTTTCTACTAGATTTTGGAGAAGCATTGCTGTGAGGATTTGATTGCAATCAGCGACAAGAGCGTTAGTGAGGTCAGGATGATTGATAACAAGGTTGTGGGTTCGATTCCCAGGTTCGGCAAGCTGCCACTGTTGGGCCCTTGAGCACTGTTGGGCCCTTTACTCTCTCTGCTCCCCGGGCGCTGGAATTGGCTGCCCACCTGTGTGTGTGTGTGTTTGTGTGTGTGTGTGTGTGTGTGTACGTACACTCATTGGCCCTAGTTCACTAGAGTGTGTGTGTTCGCTACCACAGATGGGTTAAATGCGGAGGTCGCATTTCGTACACTCGACATCGATAAGGATAAATTCATAATAAATGATTATTAAAAGATTTTATAAGACATTATTAAAAAGCAATATACTAATAAATCTACGCTCTGTACTCGTGGGGTCCCCTGTGGCAGGTTTTTCTATTTGAAACGGGTCGGCAGAACTTTGATTTAGATGAAATTAAGCTGTTTTAAAGAAGAATATAGCAGATTATGACATTTCAATATCCGTGCAGTTGCAGCGCCACCTTCAGCCGCATTTTTACACCAGTACCAGAGAAGCACTGGCGGCCTGCTCTGCTGCAGAACAGTGTAACGAGTCAAGGCTGTCAAATCCGAGCTCTAAAAATGTGACAGAAACGTCCCGAGCGGGAGGCGTGTGGCGGCGCTGGCCTGTGTCCTGCTTCTGGGGTTTGAAGCAAAATAACAGATTTAATCAGGGAGTAGCCAACGCTTCAGAGGGAGGCGGCGCCGAAGTCCAGTAGCCTTGTAATGCCATGGCCTTTACCTCATCCACGTTTAAACAACAAACAGAAACGCCCGCCTGCCCGCTCGCCTGCCCGCTCCGACAGGTCACCCGGCCCGCTGCAGAACGAGCCAAACTGCTGCCATGTTTACTTAAATGCCAAGCGCTAATGCTGTGTATCCTCTTAATCTGATAAAAACCATTAGCCTTCACAGCCACGCTGCTTCCTGGGCCCTCACACACACACACACACACACACACCCCTCCTAACTAGCTGTGTGATGAATGTGTGTCTTGTGGGCCTGCCAGAGAGCAATCTGTCTCACTGCGGGGGTCCGACTGCGACCCAGTCAGGGTGGAACCGAGTTGCCACGAGCAAACAGACTGGGTTTTATAGGCCGCTCTAAAACATGATGTTTATTTCAAGAGGTGGCAGTTCCAGCTTCCCACTGCAGATATTTAATCCTAACACTAAATCTGAAGCAGGTGCTGATTGAGAGCATTAAAAAGGCAAAAACAACAGACCACTTTCGTTCTAACCTCTTGATGTTTGCCCAAAAAAAAGAAGCTCAGATGTAGTTAAACAAGCCTATTTACCACCCTGTTATTTTACCTTAGAATTAAGCTCCTCGTATTTTCCTTGGTAAAAACGGACGGGTGGTTTACGCCACCATTTATATCCGACGCATTTTACCGAACTGAACTCTTGTTTTGCTAGTTCGGATCGTGCCAAACTCTGAGAAGCTCAGGTTGCTTCTGCTTGTGGTGGGAATCCAGCCTCTGCTCTCCAGTAAATGAAGCCAGGAATGAGGAGGGATGACAGAGTTAAAGGGAGGAGACGGGGTGGTGGAGATGTGCAACATTGCTACCATGGCATTAGCATCGCTAACACGGTCTTAGCGTCACTACCATGCTACCATGCCATACTGGGCCCTGCCCAGCTTTCGCTACCACACCTGCCTCGTCCAGCAGCCCTACTGTGGCATTAGCATCGCTACCACACCTGCCTCGTCCAGCAGCCCTACTGTGGCATTAGCATCGCTATCACACCTGCCTCGCCCAGCAGCCCTACTGTGGCATTAGCATCGCTACCATGCAGGCCCTGTCCTCACCCACGGTGTTAGTCAAGGTCCTGGGCCCTTTGCATCTAAACACTAGTAAATATGGGGTCTATATCTGAAGGCTCTGAGGGCAAAGCTTGAGTTCTTTACCAGGCAGGATCACAGAAATGCTCAGGGAAACAGAACAGAGCCAATATTTTACTCCCAAACTTCCCACTGTTGAAATGCCGTTGACTATTCAATGAGCCAATGACGGTCCGGCAAAACTTAGGCTTGCCTGTTTTTTTTTTGTTAATAGAGGAAAGGAGATTAATCATGGGGACGTCAGCTGCTCGTGGGCCTGTGGGAAGGGGTTAAGAGGTGTAAACGTCTCCTAACAGCGTGTTTAAGTCTGTTTTTCATCCCTCCAGCAGGTGGGTTAAGGATTCACTTTCTTCTCCGTGTCTCTGGTACGCTGGTGATCTCCCAGCTTCCTTTCTCTGATGCGTCATCATCTCTCCTTCATCTCTCCATCCGGCCTGGTGCATCATCAAAGTCCTCCGACCTGCGTTTAAAACTTCAATTAAGCTTCAGCCAGCTCTTTATCCTCAACTTCAGCGCATGTCCACCCTGGAGACACACTCACTCACTCACTCACACACACACGCCCCTTCGCTCTCGAGCCAGGGTTTTGGGGTCTCGGATCCGCTGACGACGTCAAAGCGTGAAATGTATTTTCTGATGCTGATCAAATCCACAAAATCTTTAATCTTTTAAGCGCTGGCTCTGGGCCGTGTTGTTGCACATGTCCAGCCCTTTTTACATCAACTAACAGCCGGCCCTGTTTAACACACCTCACTGCAGAGCGCTCCTCACGTGCAGCCATCGATCTAACACTCTATCAGCCCGGCGCTAGCGTTGCCAGCCGTCATGTGTTATTTTCTCCATATTGAGTCTCAGAGTTGAGAGTCCAGCTCAGAGTTGAAAGGACGGCCCAAGGTTTGGCCCGGAGCTCCTGACTTTATCTCCCGCAAACAGCCGCCAACTGCTGGACGGCTAGCCCTGTCGGTCAAGCAGCTACAGGCAACGTTTGAGATTAATGCCGTTTCGGGCCAAACTGGCCAGCGTGAAAATGTATTAAGCTGCACTTCACACTTTTGGAACATCACGACCATAAACAGCTCTGAACAGCCGGCTCCAGAACCTTCACTAACTCATTCAACACCAGCCTTATTTTTTCAGTATCTGATAATTGTTCAATGAGTAGTAATCACGCAGTACTTACTAATTACTCAATGTGTATAAATTATTCAGTATTCAGTAAGTAGTAATGACTCATTTATTTGATACCTACTACATATACAGTACTAGCCAATTACTTGGTATGTACTAATTATTCCGTATTTACTAGTTAATCAGTAAGTACTAATTGTTCAGTAAGAGTGATTCAGTACCTAAGCACTAATTATTTAGTGTCTACTAATGATTGAGGAACTGAACCACTGATCATATTTGTGATGTATGTGATCTAGATCAATATTGAAGGAGGAGCTGAACCACTGATTGCATGTATGACATATATAATCTATATAATGATTGGAGGAGGAGCTGAACCACTGATTATATATCTTTATTTATTATATATATATAATTATAGGGGGAGGAGCTGAACCACTGAACCACTTAAGTCGGATAATATATGATACATATAATTATAGGGGAAGAAACTGACTGTATATAATATATATGATTTATATAATGATTGTGGGAGGAGCTGAACCACTGATTACATTTGAGATATACATAATATATACAGTAATGAGGAGCTGAACCACTGACTGTACATAATGTATATGATCTATATAATGATTGGAGGAGGAGCTCAACCACTGATTATATATCTGATATGTATAATATATACCTTAATTCGGACAATTTATTATATATATATATAATTATAGGGGGAGGAGCTGAACCACTGACTGTACATAATAAATATGATCTATATAATGATTGGAAGAGGAGCTGAACCGCTGATTATATATCTGATATGTATGATATATTCATTAAGTCAGATAATATATGATATATATAATTATAGGGGAAGAAACTGACTGTATATAATATATATGATTTATATAATGATTGTGGGAGGAGCTGAACCACTGATTACATTTGAGATATACATGATATATACAGTAATGAGGAGCTGAACCACTGACTGTACATAATGTATATGATCTATATAATGATTGGAAGAGGAGCTGAACCACTGATTATATATCTGATATGTATGATATATACATTCATTCGGATAATATATGATACATATAATTATAGGGTGAGAAGCTGACTGTATATAATATATATGATTTATATAATGATTGTGGGAGGAGCTGAACCACTGATTACATTTGAGATATACATGATATATACATTAATTCAGAGCTGAACCACTGACTGCATATAATATTATATAATGATTTATATAATGATTGTGGGAGGAGCTGAACCACTGATTACATTTGAGATATACATGATATATACATTAATTCAGAGCTGAACCACTGACTGCATATAATATTATATAATGATTTATATAATGATTGTGGGAGGAGCTGAACCACTGATTACATTTGAGATATACATGATATATACATTAATTCAGAGCTGAACCACTGACTGCATATAATATTATATAATGATTTACATAATGATTGGGGGAGGAGCTGAACCACTAATTGTACATATGATATAAAGGATATAACATCCAATTGCGAACACTGGGGGAACTGAATTATGGAAAGTAATGTAGAGAACTCTTTAGAAGGAAAACTGATTTCTTCAGGGAACCGTTTGAGCAGAAAGACCAATGTGATTAACTGTGATTAACTGTGATTAACTGCACTAAATAATGTGATCGTAGTGATTATTTTAATAACATTACTGCTGACTTCTGAGGGGAACAATACATGAGCAGCTGTTTCTCATGGTCTTCTCGTAGGTTGCTATATGCACACAACTAAATTTGGAGGACACTTCCTGTACCAGCACGCTCGCTCTCTCGGTCCCCTCATAAGTCTGTGAGACGTTTCGAATCTCAGTGCGGTGATTCCTCCGTCTCAAGGCCCCGTTTTCATTATGGCTGCACGACCACCCGAGCCGGCCTGTTTTATGTGCTTCATAATTCCAGAGCTAACAGTGGCCCTGGGCTCCATAAACGTCCGTCTAGCTGTCAGACTCACCAGGACGACTGCACGTCTCCATAGGGACAGAGAATCTCTCTGATAGATGGAGGAGAAACAGAAAACTGCTTAGGAGTCACAGTTATCATCACTGGTTACCCAAAAAAATGCTGTAATGTGATATGAATGATTTCTGACTCATTCACTGTAAGGACAAAAGTTTTGGGACACAAACACATTACACCTACAGGAGCTTTTATGACATGTCATTCTAAACCCATAGGCATTTACATGGAGCTGGTCCCCCTTTCCAGCTCTAACTGCTGGAGCTCTGCAGTTGAGTCAGCACAGTTTTGGAGATGTGTATGGATGTGTGAAGATAGGTATAGATGAGTATAGATGGTTATGAGTATGGATGGGTAAAGGTGGGTATGGATAGTTATGGGTATGGATGGGTAAAGGTGGTTATGAGTATGGATGGGTAAAGGTGGGTATGGATAGTTATGGGTATGGATGGGTAAAGGTGGTTATGGGTATGGATGGGTAAAGGTGGTTATGGGTATGGATGGGTAAAGGTGGTTATGGGTATGAATGGTTATGAGTATGGATGGGTAAAGGTGGTTATGGGTATGGATGGGTAAATGTGGGTATGGGTATGGATGGGTAAAGGTGGTTATGGGTATGGATGGGTAAATGTGGGTATGGATGGTTATGGGTATGGATGGGTAAAGGTGGTTATGGGTATGGATGGGTAAATGTGGGTATGGATGGTTATGGGTATGGATGGGTAAAGGTGGTTATGGGTATGGATGGGTAAATGTGGGTATGGATGGTTATGGGTATGGATGGGTAAATGGGGGTATGGATGGTTATGGGTATGAATGGGTAAAGGTGGTTATGGGTATGGATGGGTAAAGGTGGTTATGGGTATGGATGGGTAAATGCGGGTATGGATGGTTATGGGTATGGATGGGTAAAGGTGGTTATGGGTATGGATGGGTAAATGTGGGTATGGATGGTTATGGGTATGAATGGGTAAAGGTGGTTATGGGTATGGATGGGTAAAGGTGGTTATGGGTATGGATGGGTAAATGTGGGTATGGATGGTTATGGGTATGAATGGGTAAAGGTGGGTATGGGTATGGATGGGTAAAGGTGGTTATGGGTATGGATGGGTAAATGTGGGTATGGATGGTTATGGGTATGGATGGGTAAAGGTGGTTATGGGTATGGATGGGTAAAGGTGGGTATGGGTATGGATGGTTATGAGTATGGATGGGTAAAGGTGGTTATGGGTATGGATGGGTAAATGTGGGTATGGATGGTTATGGGTATGGATGGGTAAAGGTGGGTATGGATGGTTATGAGTATGGATGGGTAAAGGTGGTTATGGGTATGGATGGGTAAATGTGGGTATGGATGGTTATGAGTATGGATGGGTAAATGTGGGTATGGATGGTTATGAGTATGGATGGGTAAAGGTGGGTATGGATGGTTATGAGTATGGATGGGTAAAGGTGGTTATGGGTATGGATGGATAAAGGTGGTTATGGGTATGGATGGTTATGAGTATGGATGGGTAAAGATGTGGATCGATGAGTATGGGTGGTTATAAGTATGGATGGTTATGAGGATGGATGGGTGTGGAGATGGATGTGTATAGATTTAGATGAGTTTGGATGGTAAAGATGGGTATAGGTATAGATGGGTATGGATGGTAAAGATGGGAATGGATGGTAAAGATGGGTATGGATGGTAAAGATGGGTATGGACGGTTATGAGTATGGATGGTTATGAGTATGGATGGTATAAGTTAGTGTGGGTATAGCTATGGATGGGTATGAGTATGAGTATGGATGGGTATGAGTATGGATTGGTATAGCTATGGATGGGTCATCTGAATGTGTATGGGTATCAGTATCAGCAGATGAATGAATGTGATCTTGTTACATCTATCCCATACAGCACACACTCACACTGTGTAATGATGTAATTGCCTGTGTGTGTTGGTTCCCCTGTGATGGTTGAGTGTTTGAGTAGTTTGAGTTTTAGATGCTCATCTTAAATTAATTAAAGTTCGTTTTAACGTTTTAAGCTCAGCTTGATTTGCTGCAATAACGTGGTCCTTCTCCAGCGCAGAGTCTATAGTGAGAACATGAAGAGAAATGAGTTTATCAGTAATAGCCCTAAAACGGCTACTTCAGCTAAATGTCCAGCATCACTAAATGCATTTGAAGTACCTCTGGAAACGGTCCTCGTCGGAGGGCTCTCATTCTGGCAGGTTTTTAATTCTCTTGCCTTTATCTTCTTTTTGCACCAGCATTAAATCATCAAAGAATAAACTAAAGGTCATCCACAAAAATTTGATCTCAGTCTCAGTTAAGCTGAACTCTCTCAGTGCTCTTCTCAGTCCTGCCGAAAAAGCAACGATGGGTTGTTTATGCGCAACACAAATCTAAAACGATGGCTTTATGAGAAGCTGTATAAAAAGATGCAGGCTTGATTTTATCGATTCACGCTTTTGCTTATTCATCACCTGCATTATGCATCTACCAAACACTCACACACACTCCTCTCCTTCTTTCTCACTCTGCCACCCACAACATGCATCAAAGCAGCAGCTTCAGGTAAATCTGAAAAAAAAACCCTTCTTTCCTCAGATGCACAAAACCAGTAAGTGGTTTTAGCAGATCCACCTCGGCACCAACCACATGATGAACTGACTTTCCTCTGTAGATCAGGCTGCTTTCATTTAGGTAAGTTGCTCCTCAGTCAAAAACCAACCATTTCCCCACTGACACTAAATATCACCATCATCCAGCTGAAGTGAAGAACACTAGTGATCTGGATCCAGAGAGGCAGCGAGTGAACAGTCAGTTCTTGAAGGTGATGAAGGTGATGAAGCAGGAAAAATGGACAAGAGTAAGAACCTGAGACACTCTGACAAGAATCAAACTGTGATGTTCTAGACGACGACTGGGTCATCAGAACATCAACCTTGTCTGATAGGGTATGCAGTGGTCAGTACCTACCAAAAGTGCTCCAATGAAGGACAACCGGTGATCCAGTGTCAAGCTCACTGATGCTCATAGAGGCCCCGCCCACCTCACAACTTACAGGACTTAAAGGATCTGCTGCAAAAGTTAGTCTTAGGGCCCTATTTTAACAATCTTTTGGCGAGCTGTCAACCATGCACTGCGCAGCTTGTTTTAGGGGGCGTGTCGGTGTGTCTTTGCTATGGTAACGACGGGAAAAGTTTGCCTTGCTCGTCTTACATTTACATTTATGGCATTTAGCAGACGCTTTTATCCAGAGCAACTTACAAGGTTACTCGTATCACAGATGTGGGCCAATGTAGTGTTAGGAGTCTGGCCCAAGGACTATTATTGGTGTAGCGCAGCATAGTAACCACAGACTGGGAATCGAACCCTGGTCTCCCACAGGGTGTTGTAACTCAGTGGCAGGTAGTGGTGTTATCTGTTGCGCCACACCAACCACAACGCTCCAAACGCTCCAAAGTCATGTACTGAGTCTCTTAATGAATCATGGATGTGTTTGTTTTGGGCGTAACGTGCAGTAATAAACCAATCAGTGTGTCTCTCGCTGCCACTCCCTTTAAGAGCCAGGTGCGGTCAGTCTGACCTTGGCAGGTTGCTGTTTCAGTGGTGTAAAGCGTGGGGTGGGGGGGGTACGAGCATTGGGCTGCACGTGCCTGTGTTGACAATTCACTGCCGAGATAGCAACGAACGAAAGTCTGACTGTTGACGAACGTCTGCCAAGGCTGTTTTCAGTCAGTGGAGCTCCGGCTGTGTTTTCCGTCACCAAGATACACAGCAATACTCCAGAAACTGACCTGAGAACCCCTCATTTCGAGATGGGTGTGAGGTGTGGAGACTGTTGGCGGGGTGTAAGATAGCAGTGAGCATCACAATGCGTTATATGCAGGGTGTCAGATAGGGCCCTAAGTGTTGCATATACCAAGGAACACCTTTAGAGCTGTTTTGCCAGCACAAGGAGGACCTACACAATATTAGTAAGTTGGTTTTAATGTTATAGCTGATTGAGGTTTATTTGTTGTATACTGGAGTTACAAGGCTCATACCAAATTCTCATTTTATTGGAAATCCGCTGAACTACTCAAAATATCAGCATTCTATTGATCATTTTTATGAAGTTCTTTATTAAGTTGTTGATTTGTTGTGGATTTCAAAACATTTTCCCTGGAGTTTAAACCAGCAGTCTTTACACTTGTGTACACAAGCAGAGTCAAATGGCATCAATCTAATGTTAGATGTTTTGAGAACCAGAAACAGAATATATAATCAAGAAATCCGACCTTTGTAAAGAAGTCACTGATGCCGAGAGTTTGGAGAAGGTGATGTAACGCCACTAAAGCTTAACTGAAAAAAGTTCAACTCTCTGGGAGAAATGCAATCAACTGAGTGCATCGCAGTACTGTGATGTGTCAATCACTCGTTCAGTAGCCAATGATTCACTAGATTCCGGCCTCAGATCCTGGCCTCACTTCAAATTCGAGCCAAATGAGACACTTTCTGAAGTGAGAGTCTATCTGAGACAGAGTAGAAAAGCGAGGGCTGATTATTTATGAGTGAAAACTAATTATAAATTATAACTAATTATAAAATTATAAATAGAATTATTTAGATTTTGAGTTTGGTTTTTGATTTTCAAAACATTTGGCATCCTGTGGTTAATTTAGCATAAAATGTAAGTGTTTAATTTGGAAATCAATAAAATATATAAAATCATATAGAAATGATTAAATCTGGTCAGGGCCACAGTAGTTAATTTGACAAACTCAAGTTGCTGTCAATGTAGGCGGAGTCTTTGCTGAAAAAAATAGAAAAAAACAGCAGCTAAACTGGTTTATGCTGATGTAGTGCTGGTTTACAATATGCCCCCGAAAACTGACCAGCATACTGGTGTTCAAAACTCAACAAATACTGGTTTATACTGGTCCGGTGCTGGTCTGGTGCTGGTTAACCATCATACTGGAGTTCAAAACTCAATAAATGCTGGTTTATACTGGTCTGGTGTTGGTAGTTGTGCTGGCTGATCAGTATTCTGGTGGTTAAACCACAACAAATGCTAGATTTTGCTGATCTGTCGCTGGTTTACAATATGCCCCCAGAAACTGACCAGCATACTGGTGTTCAAAACTCAACAAACGCTGGTTTATACTGGTCTGGTGCTGGTCTGGTGCTGGCTAACCATCATACTGATGTTCAAAACATAGAAAATACTGGTTTATATTGGTCCAGTGCTGGTTGACCATCATACTGGTGTTCAAAACACAACCAATGCTGGTTTATACTGGTTTATGCTGGTCTGGTATTGGCTGACCAATACCAGTATTAAAACTACAATCAGTGCTCGTTTATGCTGGTCTGGTGCCGATGTGGAGCAGGTTGACCATCATACTGGTGTTCAAAACACAACCAATGCTGGTTTATACTGGTTCAGTGCTGGTCTGGTGTTGGCTGACCATCATACTAGTATTAAAACTACAATCAGTGCTCGTTTAGGCTGGTCTGGTGCTGGTCTGGTGCTGAGTGACCATCAGACCAGTGTTCAAAACTCAACAAATGCTGGTTTATACTGGTTTCTGCTGTTGGTCTCTGTAGTTGACACTGGTAAAGTAAGTGTTTGTATGAATTCAGCACAGTCACATCACTTTATAAAGACAAACCTTCATAATCAACCACAAACAGGGGAGGAACACCTCGTGCCCTCAGCATATAAACACCTTTTCTCCTCCAGCTCCTCCAGGTGAAACCATATCAGGGTCAATCCTAAAAAATAAACAAAGATCTGTCCTCAGAACGAACATCCAGAGACTGCTTTTGGACGAGAGAGGAATCGCTCCCCTGTTCTGAGGTTGCTGTAAACGCTGGGTTTGTACATGTTGATTTGTTTACAGAGGTCTCTCTAGACACGTCCTGGCTCTGAAGCGCTTTGAAGAAGCAGCCAAATCTGCACAGGTTTTCTAACACAACTTCCTCACAAATCCATTAGCACAATTAGAATAACACCTCATCATTAGTTTAGCTGCAGCTCCATCCATCCCACTCATTTCCCATTGAGTGAAGCCTCATACACTGCAAGCTCCAGGAGATGAAGCCCAAATAATAATTAACTCCCACCACATGCCAAGAGCAGCTTATCTACAATAATCACTGCCAACTCCAGTCCCATTCAAAGGGGGGTGTTTTAAAGGGCCACACTGTTCTTGTATTCGGCGGTGGGTGCATAGGATAGTGGGTAACAACACCGCCCTGAACAAGACCAGCATGTTACACTAGTGGATTAGGATCATGGCTGATCCAGGCACGTTATAATGGATCAAGAATCAGATACTTTAAGCCTGATCCAGTTCCAATTCTTTGTTTTTACCGCTGTGTTCTAGCAGAGCCCCTTTGGTGTCCTCTAGGTGCCCTTCCCGGCCCACAGCACTGAAGAGCGTTCACAGAAGGAAACTAAACACATCATGTAAAACCAGTGGTTCTAGAGCTTTGACCGCATTTGCAGCTGGATCTCAAGAGGAATTCATACATATAAAGGTATCTGTCACTGTACTATGTACAGCAACATGTGTCATCTGCATTTGACCCATCTGTGGTAGTGAACACTCACACTCACTAGTGAGCTAGGGGCAGTGAGCACACACACACCCAGAGCGGTGGGCAGCCAACTCCAGCACCAAGGGAGAATTCGGGGGGAATTCGCAGGGGTCAGTGACTAAAGGGGTTTGCAACTAAAGAGCATTTCAGGATTCGTACAATGTGCACTATAGTACCGATGCAATCCAGACACTCCGAAATCAAACGACATGAACAGGGAATGTTACCAAGGAACCAGTGAAATTTTATTACCTGAACTTAACCTTAACCTACACTGTGAAAAGTCAAGTCAAGTCAGATTTATTTGTATAGCACTTTTTACAACTGTTGTCGTCACAAAGCAGCTTTACATAATTAGTACTTAATAAAGGACAGAGACAGAGAAGAAAGAAGAAATAACATGAAGGATCAAAGACCCCCGTGAGCAAGCCAACGGCGACAGTAGCAAGGAAAAACTCCCTCAGAGCTGGAGGAAGAAACCTTGGGAGGAACCAAGACTCGACCCGTCCTCCTCTGATCAGAACTATTTAAACATTAATGATAATAATTACCAAACCAGATACAACAGAAAGTTAATAGTGGTGATATTAATAGTGTCAGACAGGCACGAGTCCATCTAGGTTTCAGCATGGCCACCAAACAGGCAGCAGCGGCAGGTCGGGCTGGGTGGCCATTTACTCGGAGAAGGTAAAAAGAGAAAGAGAAAGTTAGTTCTGAGAGGAATTTTATGGAGGGCAGAGAGTGTTGAGCAGTGTCAGAGTGTGTCTGATGACTCCGGCAGGTCTGATTATAACAGCCTAATTAAAAGGAGAGAGCCAGAACGTAACACGGACACGGGAGCACCCTGAGAACACCAGCATCTATCTGCTCCACCGTCCACAAACCTGAGTGATCGTGTGTAAGCAGCGAAACGACAGCTCCAGCATCTCAGAGTACTACAATTCCCTGGGTCCGCGAACCCCTGGACCTGCAGCCCTTATCTAAGAAACATTAATTACCAAAAGCTAAACTAAACAGATGAGTTTTCAGCTTAGATTTAAAGATTGAGACTGTGTCTGAGTCCCGAACATTATCTGGAAGGTTATTCCAGAGCTGGGGGGCTTTATAAGAAAAGGCTCCTCCCCCTGCTGAGGTTTTCTGAATTTTGGGAACGAGTAAGAGGCCAGCACCCTGAGATCTAAGTAGTCTTGATGGTTCGTAATATACTATAAGATCCTGCAGGCACTCAGGAGCGAGGCCATGTAGGGCTTTATATGTTAATAGAAGAATTTTGTATTTGATACGGAATTTAACTGGGAGCCAATGAAGTGCTGATAGAACTGGACTGATATGGTCAAATTTTCTAGTTTTAGTAAGGACCCTGGCTGCAGCATTTTGCACCAGCTGAAGTTTATTGAGGTTCCTGCTGGAACAACCTGACAGTAACGCATTACAGTAATCTAGCCTTGAGGTAATAAAAGCGTGTACTAGCTTTTCTGCGTCTTGTAGTGATAAGGAGTTTCTTAGTTTGGAGATGTTCCTAAGCTGCATAAAGGCTGTTCTACTAATATTAGCTATATGTTGCTCAAATGATAAATCTGAGTCGAATGTGACGCCAAGATTTTTAGCTGCTGAACCAGGAATGATGGGAGAATCTGCCAAGTCTAACATTAAGTCTGATAGTTTATTTCTAGAGTCTTTTGGACCTAAAAGGAGAAGCTGGGTTTTGTCACTGTTGAGGAGAAGGAAGTTATGTGACATCCAGAGTTTTATATCCTTTACACAGTCCTCCATTTTCTGTAATCTGAATTTATCATCAGATTTGGCTGATATATAGAGCTGTGTGTCATCTGCATAGAAATGGAAATTAACGCCATGTCTGCTTATAACTGAGCCCAGTGGTAACATGTATAATGTAAATAATAGCGGTCCTAAAATTGAGCCTTGCGGAACTCCATATCTTACTTCTGCGTAGTTTGAAGATAAATCTTTTATCTTTACTAATTGATAGTGTCCCATTAGATATGATTGGAACCATGATAGGGCTGTCCCTGTGATTCCAACCATTTTCTCTAATCTTTCTAGTAATATAGAATGATCTATTGTATCAAAGGCTGCACTAAGGTCTAGTAAAGGTCTTTAAATAACATCTGGAGGTTCTTCAATTTATGTGTAACTCTTATGGTTCTTTGAGGAACCATCAAGAAAAGGGTTTTAGCAGAAAAGGGTTCCTTGAAGGTTCCCCTAAAATCCCTAAAACCCCTAAAAGTTCCTCAAGGAATTTATACTTTTAACTTTTCTCCACCCAACCCTAATTCTTACCCAAACCTAAACTTAACCTAACCGTGCCCTAATCCTAACCCTAAACTTAACCACAGTAGATTGTGAAATTCTTACTTTTTCTGCTGGAGTTTCCATCCATTAATTCCTTCTTAAGCTCCACAATGTAGCTGTGGCGACACTAGCGGAGGTAGGCAGCATTTCTCGACCGCTACTTCATATAAAGCTGGACCCTTCAAATACAGGATGCAACTGATGTATCCTTTCCCGGCCTTTAGTTACCCACGGTTGTCTGCAGGACAAAAAATAAATAAATAAATAAATAGTGGACGGGAGCTGAAGTGTGTGTGTCGTAAAACTTGTACAACATTTACATTTATGGCATTTTGCTGACGCTCTTATCCAGAGCGACTTACAAGGTTACTCATATTACAGATGTGGGCCAATGTAGTGTTAGGAGTCTTACCCAAGGACTCTTATTGGTGTAGCACAGCACAGTCACTCAGACTGGGAATCGAACCCTGGTCTCCCACATGGTGTAATAGCTCACTGGCAGGTAGTGGTATTATCTGTTGTGCCACACCAACCACACAAAAGATCTTCATGTAAATGTTAGGAATTTCGCAGGGTACACTTTTAGTCATTTCAGTTCATGAGAAAGTTCATGAGATCTTGTGTAAGGCGTGGACTAGTAGAGGGGTATAAAGCCCCCCCGCCTTGAGGAGCTGTGGAGCAGTGAAAGAACTGTGTTCTCTGGAATGATGGTGGTGGAGCTCCATCCAGTACTTTTGGGATAAGTTGGGGATGATGAGGTGGGGTGGTGATCAATCATCCAACATTCTGACCTCACTAACACTCTTGTTGCTGAATGCAATCAAATCCTCACAGCAATGCTCCTCCTCCAAAATCTAGTAGAAAGTCTTGTTCTCTGGACCGTAGAGACGGTTACTCCAACAGAAGCAGGATCAGCACTTTTAATACCCTTGATTTCAGAAGACACAATGAATGAGCAGGTGTCCCAATTCTTTTGCCCATAATGTTTAATACAATAAGGTATGTTTTATATATGTATATATTGTATACAAATATATAAAAATGAAAAGAAGTCCCAGTTTTCTCTTCATACTTCACTGGTTTTTGTTGCATTAGCTGCCAAAACACTAGCTGCACAAGCTTCTACACAGCAAAACATCAGCTACCCATGCGATTCATGCTGGATGTAAATTAGCATAAAGAAGCTCTGCGACCTCGTCATCATCTTTTAAGAAAGCCCAGGTTTGTTTATAGCCAGCGAGGTAAACTTTACATTGAAATCAAACGTCTATAAACATGCAAAACAGCTCGTAGGTGGATCACGACTGCTGCTGACACACTGATTCATAACATGAATCACCCTTATGGAGGCTATCAGTAAAAAACACACATCTGTACGCAGCCTATGCACCGTTACTCATCTGTTTGAGGAAGGCCAAAACAACCGTTTAACTCTAATCACAGCTGACATATTATTCACTCCCTCCATTAACCTTCAACCCTTCCAGTGATCTCTGGAGTGTCCAACAGCACACCTGGTCTTTGAAGTCCAGCCATTGACTGAGGAAATGATTGTGGGTCTGTAAGATCAATATTTCTATAAACAGCAACTAATCAAAGCATTATGCCTTCTGCATCACCGTCACGGAACAACAGAGGCCTTAACAGTGCGGTTGCCAAGGTTTATGATTTTCACACCAGATCAGATTTAATTGAGTTAGATTGGGATACAGTACCATACTTTCACTATAGTACAGTTTCAGCTCTTTAATTGAGTTAGATTGGGATACGGTACCATACTTTCACTATAGTACAGTTTCAGCTCTTTAATTGAGTTAGATTGGGATACAGTACCATACTTTCACTATAGTACAGTTTCAGCTCTTTAATTGAGTTAGATTGGGATACAGTACCATACTTTCACTATAGTACAGTTTCAGCTCTTTAATTGAGTTAGATTGGGATACAGTACCACACTTTCACTATAGTACAGTTTCAGCTCTTTGATTGAGTTAGATTGGGATACAGTATCATACTTTCACTATAGTACAGTTTCAGCTCTTTGATTGAGTTAGATTGGGATACAGTACCATACTTTCACTATAGTACAGTTTCAGCTCTTTAATTGAGTTAGATTGGGATACAGTACCACACTTTCACTATAGTACAGTTTCAGATCTTTAATTGAGTTAGATTATGATACAGTACCATACTTTCACTATAGTACAGTTTCAGCTCTTTGATTGAGTTAGATTGGGATACAGTATCATACTTTCACTATAGTACAGTTTCAGCTCTTTGATTGAGTTAGATTGGGATACAGTATCATACTTTCACTATAGTACAGTTTCAGCTCTTTGATTGAGTTAGATTGGGATACAGTACCATACTTTCACTATAGTACAGTTTCAGCTCTTTGATTGAGTTAGATTGGGATACAGTATCATACTTTCACTATAGTACAGTTTCAGCTCTTTTAATTGAGTTAGATTATGATACAGTACCATACTTTCACTATAGTACAGTTTCAGCTCTTTAATTGAGTTGGATTGGGACACAGTACCATACTTTCACTATAGTACAGTTTCAGCTCTTTAATTGAGTTAGATTGGGATACAGTACCACACTTTCACTATAGTACAGTTTCAGATCTTTAATTGAGTTAGATTATGATACAGTACCATACTTTCACTATAGTACAGTTTCAGCTCTTTGATTGAGTTAGATTGGGATACAGTATCATACTTTCACTATAGTACAGTTTCAGCTCTTTGATTGAGTTAGATTGGGATACAGTACCATACTTTCACTATAGTACAGTTTCAGCTCTTTAATTGAGTTAGATTGGGATACAGTACCACACTTTCACTATAGTACAGTTTCAGATCTTTAATTGAGTTAGATTATGATACAGTACCATACTTTCACTATAGTACAGTTTCAGCTCTTTGATTGAGTTAGATTGAGATACAGTACCATACTTTCACTATAGTACAGTTTCAGCTCTTTAATTGAGTTAGATTGAGATACAGTACCATACTTTCACTATAGTACAGTTTCAGCTCTTTAATTGAGTTAGATTGGGATACAGTATCATACTTTCACTATAGTACAGTTTCAGCTCTTTGATTGAGTTAGATTGGGATACAGTACCATACTTTCACTATAGTACAGTTTCAGCTCTTTGATTGAGTTAGATTGGGATACAGTATCATACTTTCACTATAGTACAGTTTCAGCTCTTTTAATTGAGTTAGATTGAGATACAGTACCATACTTTCACTATAGTACAGTTTCAGCTCTTTAATTGAGTTAGATTGGGATACAGTACCATACTTTCACTATAGTACAGTTTCAGCTCTTTAATTGAGTTAGATTGGGATACAGTACCATACTTTCACTATAGTACAGTTTCAGCTCTTTATTTGAGTTAGATTGGGGTACAGTACCATACTTTCACTATAGTACAGTTTCAGCTCTTTAATTGAGTTAGATTGGGGTACAGTACCATACTTTCACTATAGTACAGTTTCAGCTCTTTAATTGAGTTAGATTGGGGTACAGTACCATACTTTCACTATAGTACAGTTTCAGCTCTTTTAATTGAGTTAGATATGAACATCTGATTTCAATTTGTACATAAGGACACATACACATTAACAGAAACATCACATATTATATGTTTATTTTAAGGTTGTTTATTTGGGTTAATGTAATATACATTATTTGCATGGAACTGATGTACACACATAAATTATTGAAGTAAATACTGTTTTTCTTTCCAGTATTCAGGACTAAAAGTTGATATTATATTAATATGATCTGGAGAACCACTTAGTCAATTCATAGCAATATGTAACTCTTTTAGAGTCATGTGAGCTGACTGGTGACCTGGTTGCACATGTTTTGTTTAAATGATCACCAGTAGTACATCATTTATCATAGAAAGATTTGGCACTCCTGAGTAAAGTGAATGCAAATGTAGGCAGCATTGGTTCCTAGAAATTCTGCACTGCAGTTTATTTGCTTTTTGGTTTATTCATCATGCAGCACTCAAATATCTAACACATAACTGTGTTTTCTTTCAGCTTAAACATGAAGGTAGCAACACACACACACACACACACACACAGACACAGTCTGTTGCTCTAAGGGTTAGCCATACATGGCTTTTTAAATCCCTGGGTGTGAACAAAAGGCTTAGCTGGACAGCGGGTCTCCCGACAGCACTGGCAGCACCAGCAGCGCTGGTAGAATGGTACAATGAGTCGTCCTGAGTCTGTATTGTGTTCACTTCTCCCTTGAGCTTTTCACAGAGAAAGTCATCCATCAAAAGGCAATCAGATAAGATTATCAATTACTATAGGGCCAGAAAGCAGGGGCTGCTCTCTATTGTACCTTGGAAAACAAAGGCGGCAGAGAAGGGACTCCAGGGTCTCTGGGGAGCTCATTATTTCATTAAGAGGAGGGCCCAGCAACACTTCATTTAACATCACTTTTGGGAAAGATTTCTCTCCATTATCAGAGTATCTGGTAGACGGAGGGAAATATTCGCACGGCGAGCTCTTCAGGGAGACGTTTAGTGGCTGCCGAATGGAGCTAAAAGTGTGGAAAGTTAGGCCAGGGTACACTTTAAGACCATTAGCAATCAATATGTCACAATAAATGTGAGCGGTTTTGATGTCATATTTGAGGAAAGGTCACTTCAATCCCTCATGCGGCTTGTAAACTTTCGTTGTGTTGTTAATGCCCTGTGCTGTGCTTGACCTCATCTTGCAAACCATGAAGCCATATCTGTACACTGTAAGCATAGATCAGCCTAGCCTGCAAAACAAGGCCAAACACCACTGCAGTGCCTTACAGCAGCAACACACTGTGTGGCAGAGCTGGGTAAAGGATGAGCAGAAACTCCACCAGTCATTTGTATTACAAAAACACCACCAAATTACACTGTGGAGCTGTACTGCATCACATACTAACATACTGCAGTGAAAGTGTGGTACTGTATCCCAATCTAACTCTATTAAAAGTGCTGAAACTGTACTATAGTGAAAGTATGGTACTGTATCCCAATCTAACTCAATTAAAGAGCTGAAACTGTACTATAGTGAAAGTATGGTACTGTATCCCAATCTAACTCAATTAAAGAGCTGAAACTGTACTATAGTGAAAGTGTGGTACTGTACCCCAATCTAACTCAATTAAAGAGCTGAAACTGTACTATAGTGAAAGTATGGTACTGTACCCCAATCTAGCTCAATTAAAGAGCTGAAACTGTACTATAGTGAAAGTACGGTACTGTGTCCTAATCTAACTCAATTAAAGAGCTGAAACTGTACTATAGTGAAAGTATGGTACTGTATCCCAATCTAACTCAATTAAAGAGCTGAAACTGTACTATAGTGAAAGTATGGTACTGTATCCCAATCTAACTCAATTAAAGAGCTGAAACTGTACTATAGTGAAAGTATGGGTACCGTACTATAGTGTGGTCTGGGGGATCATGAATGGTGCAGCCGTGTAAGTAATTCCTGCAATTACCACAGTAACCCTGTTCTTCATGGACTGTTAATGTCCTGGACTGCACTGTGATCCTATCAGGCCTCAAGAAGACCTCATCACTCTTATCACTTACACTGCCTGACAGCACCATACGTGCAGATGAATCAATCCCATCTGCCTGATAACACACACGCTACTGCTTGTTATCTATGATTAAATGTATCAGATAACAGGAAATGCACATCATCTGTGATATTACCTCGGCAAACAAATATTCCCAGCAGTGGATATCGGTTTGCCGTTTGTTGTTGTGCATAATTGAATGACGCTCATCATCTTCATGTTTGCCGTGATTTGATTAGGTGAGAAGCTGGTTGTGTGGCACACGTGCTTAATCTAAGCAAACATAATCCTGAGCCAAATGACTCACACGCCTAAATCACACGCCAGCATGAGGCAGCCGTGAGAGTCCGAATTAGCAGAATTAACATCAGTTTAATTCACACAATTAAAGAGGTAACATGTTCAACCCAAATCAATACATCTATAGGTCTCAGGCGTGTTCTCCAGAATCCAGACTGATACACATACAAACAGACAGACAGATATATAATGTCCAAATATTTCTGGACACAAATTCTAATGAATGCATTCAGCTACTTTAAGATGCACCCATTGCTTAAACAGATGTGCAAATGCACACACACAGCTCGTCTAGTCCCTGTAGAGAAGAAGTACTGCCAATAGAATAGGACTCTCTGGAGCAGATCATCAACATCATGAACCTATTGGCACCATGCTAGCCCACTAATGCCAGGCGTAAGCTAGAGGGGTATAATAAAGCCCCCCAGCATTGAGGAGCTGTGGAGCAGTGGAAGAACTGTGTTCTCTGGAATGATGGATGGTGGAGCTCCATCCAGTACTTCTGGGATGAGTCTGGAAGTTGGGGATGATGAGCTCACTGATGTTCTCATCGCTGAATGCAATCAAATCCTCCCAAATCAGTCTAAATACTTCTGTCTGTATAGTGCAGATGTATAGACAGACTGACAGACAGATATGCATAGGTACGAGGCAGAATATGCAGCTGGCATCTACAAGAAGAGCAGATAGTAGCTGCAGTTGTGAATGCTACTGCAAGATCTGGCTAGCGGTCCGCCATCAGCCACAGTGCAGTGATGGGTGTCTGGGAATTTGGGACCAATAATGCATATAAAACAGGCCAGTTCCAAAACCCCTAAACTGTTACATCACAGTGTTGACTCTTTATATTTACACTCCCAACATTTGCATAATGCCTGCCCACTAGAGAAAGCCTTCCCAGGCTAAATGTATTGGCTACCTTGGCATAATATGGAAGTTAGGCTAAAAGGGCTAAAGGCTTGGTGACGGGGTAAAGCATTTCTCAGAGAAGGGCTGACTGGTGGTGGCACTGCGGCAGCTATCCACATGGGAAAGCTGGAGGCGAGCCTGCTGTTTGGGAAAGCCAGTGAAACAAGCAGGTGCTAGGCTAAAAGCTAACTACACACCACGCTGAGAGGACCCAGAAAGGACACTGAGAAAGTAGCAACACTATCTGGTAATGCTCTGGTAATACATTGCTTTTGTTACAGGGCTAAAAACAAAGTTATGCTATGCTATGCTGCGCTGTGCGGCTCCTGTGAGCTGTTGCGGTGCTGTAAGCCAGCCAATCAGAGCAAAGCTCACTATTCTTTTTAATGAGCACACATTGAAATGAAAATCAGTGTGTGTTCATTTTAAGGTAACATAACAGGGTGGTAAACAGTTAATAAAGTTAATATAACACTTAATATTCATACATCAAACAACGTATAAACTCAGTAAATACACTCTATAACACCTTTAACAAATGCTAATGATAGCAGCAGCTGGAGGAATCATGCGGGCCACTGCTCTGGACAGTCCATAAGAGGTCATGTGTCATTGAAATGAGCTGGTTTCCCTCAGATTAGCCTCTGCAGGTCCCCCTGCTCTCAGCTCTGGCATGTTTTCCGTGACTGAAGTGACACAAAACAATTTGTTCAAAAACAAGCGACAGCGGAGCGTCGATGGCATTTGCGTTTCAGCATGAGAGGAACATTTAACTTCATTAGTGAGGGTAAACATTTCCACAGTGGGTGTTGAAGCCCCCCTCTTTTCAGCCTAAAAGCATTGTGGCTCCATCATGTTCTCAATGGAGCCGAAACTCCACCACACAAACAAGAGCTCAAACACAAACCCAGGAGCAAGCTGAGGAGCACAGTTCCTGCAGAGGAGCAGAGACTTTCAACTGGGTTGGAGGAGGATCTGAGTGTTTTGGGTGTTTTGGAGCAATTTAATAATTGCCAGGTTTATTGTGTTTGTTTTTCTATTTTTCTTCACATCAGGAGTGAAGTACACTAGTACAACTACTGCTGTAGTTATAGCACCACTACCAAACCTATTATAGCACCACTACCAAACCTATTATAGCACCACTACCAAACCTATTATAGCACTACCCCTACCAAACCTATTATAGCACTACCCCTACCAAACCTATTATAGCACTACCACTACCAAACCTATTATAGCACTACCCCTACCAAACCTATTATAGCACTACCCCTACCAAACCTATTATAGCACTACCTCTACCAAATCTATTATAGCACTACCTCTACCTAACCTATTATAGCACTACCCCTACCAAATCTATTATAGCACCACTACCAAACCTATTATAGCACTACAACTACCAAACCTATTATAGCACTACCCCTACCAAATCTATTATAGCACCACTACCAAACCTATTATAGCACTACCCCTACCAAACCTATTATAGCACTACCCCTACCTAACCTATTATAGCACTACCCCTACCAAATCTATTATAGCACCACTACCAAACCTATTATAGCACTACCCCTACCAAATCTATTATAGCACCACTACCAAACCTATTATAGCACTACCCCTACCAAACCTATTATAGCACTACCACTACCAAACCTATTATAGCACTACCACTACCAAACCTATTATAGCACTACCCCTACCAAACCTATTATAGCACTACCCCTACCAAACCTATTATAGCACTACCCCTACCTAACCTATTATAGCACTACCCCTACCAAATCTATTATAGCACCACTACCAAACCTATTATAGCACTACCCCTACCAAACCTATTATAGCACTACCACTACCAAACCTATTATAGCACTACCACTACCAAACCTATTATAGCACTACCCCTACCAAACCTATTATAGCACTACCCCTACCAAACCTATTATAGCACTACCCCTACCAAACCTATTATAGCACTACCACTACCAAACCTATTATAGCACTACCACTACCAAACCTATTATAGCACTACCCCTACCAAACCTATTATAGCACTACCACTTCCAAACCTATTATAGCACCACTACCACTTCTACCAAACCTATTATAGCACTACCACTACCAAACCTATTATAGCACTACCACTTCCAAACCAATTATAGCACTACCACTTCCAAACCTATTATAGCACCACTACCACTTCTACCAAACCTATTATAGCACTACCACTACCTAACCTATTATAGCACTACCCCTACCAAATATATTATAGCACTACCCCTACCAAATCTATTATAGCACTACCACTACCAAACCTATTATAGCACTACCCCTACCAAACCTATTATAGCACTACCACTACCAAACCTATTATAGCACTACCCCTACCAAACCTATTATAGCACTACCACTACCAAACCTATTATAGCACTACCCCTACCAAACCTATTATAGCACTACCACTACCAAACCTATTATAGCACTACCCCTACCAAACCTATTATAGCACTACCCCTACCAAACCTATTATAGCACTACCCCTACCTAACCTATTATAGCACTACCCCTACCAAATCTATTATAGCACCACTACCAAACCTATTATAGCACTACCCCTACCAAACCTATTATAGCACTACCACTACCAAACCTATTATAGCACTACCACTACCAAACCTATTATAGCACTACCCCTACCAAACCTATTATAGCACTACCCCTACCAAACCTATTATAGCACTACCCCTACCAAACCTATTATAGCACTACCACTACCAAACCTATTATAGCACTACCACTACCAAACCTATTATAGCACTACCCCTACCAAACCTATTATAGCACTACCACTTCCAAACCTATTATAGCACCACTACCACTTCTACCAAACCTATTATAGCACTACCACTACCAAACCTATTATAGCACTACCACTTCCAAACCAATTATAGCACTACCACTTCCAAACCTATTATAGCACCACTACCACTTCTACCAAACCTATTATAGCACTACCACTACCTAACCTATTATAGCACTACCCCTACCAAATATATTATAGCACTACCCCTACCAAATCTATTATAGCACTACCACTACCAAACCTATTATAGCACTACCCCTACCAAACCTATTATAGCACTACCACTACCAAACCTATTATAGCACTACCCCTACCAAACCTATTATAGCACTACCACTACCAAACCTATTATAGCACTACCCCTACCAAACCTATTATAGCACTACCACTACCAAACCTATTATAGCACTACCCCTACCAAACCTATTATAGCACTACCACTACCAAACCTATTATAGCACTACCACTACCAAACCTATTATAGCACTACCCCTACCAAACCTATTATAGCACTACCACTACCAAACCTATTATAGCACTACTGCTACCAAACCTATTATAGCACTACTGCTGCTACTCTACTAGTACCAAACCTATTATAGCACTACTAGCACTAACAGTACCTATAGCACTACTACTGCTACTCTACTAGTACCAAACCTATTACAGCACTACTACTGCTACACTACTAGTACCAAACCTATTATAGCACTACTATTACTACTACCATAGTACACCTTCTACTATTATTATAGCACTGCTAGTGCTATCATGGAACTACTACCACCACCAGTAAAGTACTACTACTAATATACTATAACTACTACTACTACCAGCACTAATGTTACTATTCAAGTACTACTTGTACTATTATACAACAACTACACAACTACTACTGCAATACTACTACATTAGTATTCCCATTATAGCACTACAGCTATTGTATTACTACACTAAAACTACTGTATTACTACAACAGTTGTACTACACTAGTGCTATAATTACAGTACTACACCTACTGTATTACTACTACTATTACACTACAACACTGCTACTATTATTGTACCACTACTAATATACTACTACTGCTACTAATAGTAGTATGACTGCTACTATTTTAGCACTGCTACTACTACTACCACTGATGCTACTATTCAAGTACTACTACTATTGTACCAGTAATACAACTACACAAATACTACTACGACTACTGTGTGACTACTACACTACTTCTACTATCACAGTACTAATACTACTAAGCTACTGTTACTATTATAGTACTACTACCACCATTACTATTACAGTACTCCTATTACGGTTACTAGTATAGTACTACCACTGCTATTACTACTACACTACTACTACCCTAGTTCTACTATTACTACTATACTACCCACAGCACCTACATGCTTCGTCATAGTATTACTAATACAACAACAATGATGCATGTTGGTGCTGCAGGAAGGGAGTGCAGCACATCGCCGGGGTGTGGGGCTATGGGTTCAGTCCTTGCATTTGGAGTGTGGTGTGTTCTCCCTGTACCCATGTGGGTTTCCTCTGGGTGCTCCAGTTTCCTGCCACCTCCCCTCGTTTCTACAGCAACAGGGCTGCTATGATTTGTAACACAGATCAGGAGATATCCATTAAACACAATCTTCTCTCTTCCCTCAACAGCTCACATTTTGTACTTCTGCAGCCTCAAAAACCTGCTGAAACTGCAGCTGAAACTGATGTTCAGTCTGTGGCTCCGCCCCCTCAACCTGTTTACTGTTTATTTACCTTTCTGCAGGTTAGAACTCCCCCTATTGCATGACATGCCTAGACTGGGAGGCTTTTGGCAATGGATCACTGAGGCCCTGCTGGGATTTGACCTTATGACCTTCTCACACTTGATAAGCAGCAGTTAGACTGTAGGGCCGGTCTAGAGTTGTGCAATTACACTCCATAAAAACAGTTTTTACAATCCACTACAATTCTCCATGGTCAGGAGTCTGAAAATAGGCAGGCCACCCTCATGCGATAGGAGGGTGAACGCTCTAACCTGCAGAAGGGAATAAACAGTAAACAGATTGAGGGGGCGGAGCCAGAGACAAAACATCAATACACAATATCTAATCAGTTTCAGCTGCAGCTCATCTACTAATGCAAAACCTGTATATTTGGTTCTTGGCTGAAACATTGACAAAATAATAGATGTTAGCACAGAGGGGGATAACCACTGTATCATTAACCTAACTTACAGCAGGAGGTGACAGCACACACATACACACTCACACACACACACACACACACACACACACACACACACACACACACACACACACACACACACACACCTCCTGCGACCACACTAAAGAGCAGATCAGAGGGCCAGCCACTACCGATCTTCCTCGGAGTGACAGAGTGACATCACCCGGGCGCCATCCAGGTGTTCCATGACAGGAGGCCCGCCACATCAAGTACTCATTATTCATCGCTGGTGGTCCGGCTTTTTACCCACTGCCGCTTCCCCAGGCTGGCCATTCGCAGCTGGAAGCCCAGATGTGTCCCACGGACAGAACCTATAAAAAGCACACGGCTCTGACAGTCACATCATGATTAGCACATTCAGCTCCCTGGCCTCAGGCAGGGCTCCTCGATGTATCTGCTGTTATTGTCATCTCAATTTCAGCACAATAACATTGTATTGCTACACATACTGGTACTGCAATGATGTCAGTATTTACACTACTTTCAGAAACACAAATTAAGGGTTTATTCATATTCAGGTTAATTCCACTTTATTGTCATTATACTAACACAAGGTTGCACAGCACCAAACACTGTTAGGCTAAGTCTCCGGTGTTAGTATATATATATATATACACACACAGTATATACATATATATACACACACATACATATATATATAGAGATAGATAGATAGATAGATAGATACACTATTTATTTATTATATACTCCTAAACCACAGTGGACACCTCACACCCTAATCTATAAACCTAATCTATAACTGAACTGAGCTTCTACATCTCATTGAACCAAACTGGACTTCACTGCAATACAGTAATGATACATAACATGCAGAGCATTTTCACTATGATTATTTGCACAGCTGTACAGATGTTAATTTTCTGTAAATGTTTATATAATTACAATATCTGTACATGAAAGGTGTTTTTTTATTTTAGTACTTATTACTGTTAATTTTAATTAATAATAATACTAATAATAATACATATTATTCTTTGTTCTATGTTTTGTTTAGTGTATTTTACTCTCTTAGTGTAAAACTTGTAAACAGTTTGTTTGTTACATTTCATACTTGTGTTGCTCACAACAAGTAAAATTCCCTGTATTTGTAACACACTTGGTGAAATAAAGCAATTCTGATTCTGATTTTGATTATTCAACCAGACATTTATTACTACATACCTTAAGGGCTATTATATGTAAATTACTAATATAAATGCTAATAATCTCATTATTAGTTGTAATAATGCACAATAAACACAGCATCCTGTTAAACAAATTATTACTGAGCATGAATTATTACCTACATGTTTATATGTTATTATTGTTTATCAGTGTTTGGTTGTTAAAAGGGGTTAAACAAACATCTGTCCAGTTGCAGGTTGTGTGATGGACAGTTCAGGTGCTAAAGTTATCAGTCAGCGACTCATCACCAATTCCAGACTAAACAGCACTGAATAACATGCATAACAGGGTGGTAAGAACGCGTTTATTGTTTATTATTAATGCAATTATTTGTGGTTTTCACATAAGAGCTTTATGCATGCGCTATTCAAGTAACCCTAATTTGTCTTTATTAGTCCTGCAGTGAGGAAATTCTCAATAAATAAATCAAAGTGCTGCTGATTACACATTATTAACATGTCAATTTAAGTAATAATTCACGCTCAATATTTTGCATAACAGGGTGGTAACAGTTTGAGTGCTCATTGTGCATTATTACAAATAATAAGGTGATTTTTTGTGATTTTCCCATAATAGGCCTCCAGTTGTGTACTAATGAAGGTCATAATTAATAAATCTTAAATAGTAAATACATCATTTACACATTTCTATTATTATAGTAAATTTCTATTATTATAGTAAATATATTTACTATCATTTAGACATTTCTATTTCAGGCAGAAATAACAAACTAATTTGTGTTCCATAAAATATAGTGTTGCTGATTTAGTTTTTGCAGTCAAAAGTACCATAAATACAGAATTTGTGTTGCTAACTGGCTCATTAAACACGTATTTGCTGCTTTTTTAGTCTTGAATTAGTGACATAATTCATAGTAGTTTGTGCTCAGTAATGTGTAACAGGGTGGTAAAGTGTTGTTATGTACGCAGTGATTTTCCCATAACGTTATCAGAACACAATCCTAATGAAAAAAGCTTAATACTTATCTAATCCAGCCTTTATTAATAAAGAGCAGTTCATTAATAAACCCCTCATTTATCCACATTACTGCCAGTACTGTCACACTGATCCCACTGAAAACTCAACACAACACATAAACGCATCCCCTCTGATACAAACCCCTCAGCCTTCTGCAGGTCTCTGAAGGCGAGGCGTCGAAACAGGGAGCCGTGTCGACACATTTGTCTTGCGAGAGGAGATTTACAGCTTGTATAAATCTCTACACGTGCACTTTTACTGCGCGACAGCCTCCCGACACACTGACGTGAGTTAAGTGTGTTGGTATTAGACATCAAGGCCATTACCCAGAGAAAGCCTGTCACACCACACTGCCGTGTCTTCTATATGGTGCAGGCTCTGCTCACACGTGTACACCTCTACTAATGGGTGAGAATTAATGTGCTGTCATGGCCTTTTTTTAGTTGTTTTCGTTTTTGCAGCTTCTTTTTCATTCCGTCGCGATAAAGCTGTGCTGCGAAGCCTGCAGTAAGAGGCTACAAGTGATCGGGATGATCAGATCCACTGAGCAATCAAAGACCAGGATGCCTTGAAAATGAGTTACATTGTACTAACTGACTAATGTCAATGCACATGTCCCGTCCCTCTCCAGCAGCTCACAGCAGACGTCTGTAGTCTAGTATGAAGACTGTGTCCGTGGCAGAGACTCAAGAGAGCTGCAGTGAAACGTCCCGACTGAGCCCCACATTTACACTCCAATAAAGCTTATTGATCACACGCCTCTGAAGTCTGACTTTCTGCAGCTTTACAGAACTTCTAGACAACGACTCCTCATATTTTCCTCTATGAAGCTCATGTTAATGCTCAGTAGAGCACAGAGATGCTCCTTTAATAGAGCTGATATTACTGAAATGCTTCATTTTCAATGGGCAGATCTGCAGCTGAAACAGGAGCCTAGTGCAGCCCAACATTTTTAACATCAACATTTTAAAAGGTCATTCTCCTCATTATGGCTTTTAGAGAAATGGGGTTTTGGGGAGGGGGGGGGGGGGGGGGGGGGGTACTGCACTATAGACCCCTGTGGCGCGGCCTAAGCTTTCAGCCTTTGTTTTCCTTCCATTACTTTTACTTTTCTACTTGAAGTGGTTCTGAAACCAGTACTTTTACACTTTTACTGGAGTAAAAAGCTTCAGTTGATACTTCAGCTTCTATAGAAGTCTTTTAAACCCTCGTATCTCTGATTATAGTCTGAATATACTAGACGGTGCAGGGATGGTCGCACAGCACACCGACACTATTTACTGGAGTCCGTCAGTGTAGGCCGTTTTATGGAGGAGATGAAATTAGCACCAGTACCGTACAGTACTGTTAAAGCTGTAGAGCCAATATCACTGCCAAACAAACCGCTAACAAAACAAACCTCATATTTCATTAAAATGTTTCCATCCATGCTGAAAACATCCCTCCAAATCCTGAAAGGGCACATTTAAAATTTAAATCCAGCTAAAATGCGTACTTTCCAGTCCTGGCAGGAAGTACCGGCAGCAACCCAATTACGAGGTGGAGAGAGTAATGTTTCTCTGGAGAACCTCGGTGTAGAAGGAATGTCACCGTTTTGCTGTGGTGGCATAATGTGCTCTAAACCCCGGACTGAAGGTCACGGCACCAGCCATTATGTGGAATATTACATTCAGCAGCACATGGCAACAAAAAGCCAGAACAATTGCTCTCTCTGCTTTTCCCCTCCTGATTAGAACGGGTACTGCGCGGAACATGGCGGAGAACCCATCTACAGCCCGGCGCTGGGCTATAAATAAGCACTAACGCTGACCACACGTCTGGATCTTACACAGCCAATTCCACCTGATCACTATCCTACATGCATCAGTTCACCGCCACTGGTCCCTGCTACAAAAACCAGTATACACCAGTATACACCAGTATACCTCATCACCAGCAGTGTATGCTGTATTTCGGATGCTGGTATACTGGCAAGGCACCCGCAAAACCAGCATATGTTGTTTTTTAAATGCTGGCATACTGGTCACCAGTGTGGGAAGGTGGTTTACTGGTCACCAGTGTGGGAAGGTGGTATACTGGTAACTAGCGTGGGAAGGTGGTTTACTGGTCACCAGCATAAGAAGGTGGTTTACTGGTCACCAGCATGGGAAGGTGGTATATTGGTCACCAGCCTGGGAAGGTGGTATACTGGTCACCAGCATTAGTATTATTGGATAACTGGTATATATAAAAATAATAATTACTAGGTACTGAATGATAAGAATAATTAGTGTTTGCTGAATAATAAGAACATATTGAATAATTGGTAGTTAATAAATAATTATTATTTTAGTAGGTACTGAATCATTAATACTTCTTGAATAATTAGTAGATACCAAATAATTAGTACTTATTGGATAATTAGTAAATGCCAAATAGTTAGTAGGTAGGTAATAGGTAGTAAATAATGAATAGATACTGAATAATTATAAGATTCTAAAATAATATTAAAAAAGCTTTATTAAATGATAATATTGAAAATATTACAATTCTTTTAAAGAAATTATTAAATAATCATAACTTACTGAATGATTACTACTGACTGAATAATATTTATATTTAAATCATTTGTATTTACTGAATAATAGGAGTAAAACTCAAATATAAGGGCGGGGTTAAAGGAGTAAAGGGTGTGTCCTCAGCTGTATCAGGCCTAATTCAGTCATGATCACCAGTGCGTCTCTGGAGCTGCAGATATACTGGAACCCAAGACTGGTGTTCATATTAACACACAAGACTGCAGCCTGACACACACACACACACACACACACACACACACACACACACACACACACACACACACACATCTGATCCAGCCCACAAACCATAATGTGCACATGCTGCCTTCCTTACACACACATTCAGCTCTACATGCTGTAATATGTGAGAATTAGACCCAGCATGGCAGGACTGACAATTCCCAGAGCGAAGTGATTACTACATGCAATGAGAGCTCGAGTGCTGGGAGTGTATCCAACAGTCCTGATCAGCCACACACACACACACACACACACACACACACACACACACACACACACACACACACACTCGAGATTTTCTCTCCGAAGCTGAGCTGGACCCAGACCCGCGTGATCTTACCACTCCACCCCCCTCGAGCCAAGCTCGCCCAACATGTGCATACACACACACACACACACACTCACTCATATATACTGTACCCACACATGCATACAGATTCAGGTACCCCTATTTTGATAATGCTCTTCTGCCCCCTGCTGGTGGGCGCATGCATGGTCTGCTGAAGCTCACACTGTGGATGCTTTTATTAGCTGCAGTCAAGGATGGATCGTCAGTCAGACATGTCAGAAGGACTCTATGATGGAATTAAGAAAAGGCAGACGCTCCTCGACCTGGATTGGAGCTCATTGCTGTATGCTGGCTTACGTCTGCACACCATGAGGCGTTTCCTGCATGTTACCCAGTATTTCGCCCAGAGCTTTAGCATTGCTTCATTAAACCGTCACTGTCACATAACATCTCCATCAATATGTCTACATTACCGCTACACTGATATACTGTATAACCCACCACTACCAACCTCACACAGTGATGTGATGCCAAAGGCTTATTTAAATATATAGCATTTAGCAGAGCATCCAAACGATATAGAGCTTAGTTTATTTCTAATGTTATATAAAGTTTTACAGGTAGACACCCCCTTACTGACCACTGACTTTGTTTATATGAGTTTATTCTAATGTTATATAAAGTTAATTATAGGTAGACACGCTCGAATGCCCTTGTTTGTTTGTTTGTTTGTTTGTTTGTTTGTTTAAATCTCCCTGGCTCTGTGAGGCTAAGATCTATTTTCACTTATAGGAAAGTTCTGCCACCTTTAACAGCTCAAGTGTTTCAGATCCAATAGAGGAGGTGCAGCGCCGGCTCATCTGCACCCTGGGCACCTTTTGTAAATAGGATCGTTATCTGTGAGTAAACAGAGGAGCTGCTGTTTATCTGGGTGAAATAGATCTCTATGGAGCGTCTGCTTCTTTCGTTAGGGCGAGAGAGAGAGAGATGGATGGGGAGAGAGACAGAGCGAGGTGAATCTGAAACAAATGGAGAGTTCGGGCTGCAGAGAGTTGGCCTTGACTTCTGCTGTCACTCCCGGGTCTGATATCCACTTCATCTTATTTGGACCTGAACGTGTTTCCCTTCAGCACCACAGGAGCCCCTACAACACAATCTGATTGGCCGATTGGTTCGGGAATAAAGTATCTGTATAATTTCCTCATATTTCCCGCAGATAGTCCGGATTAAGAGCTCACAGCACTGACATCAGGGTTCCGCAACAGAACACACTCAATAACACCACCACAGTGATGAACATCAGGCCTATTAACAGACTGTTCAGCCAATTACAGAAGAGTAATCACTCCACAATTCATACTGTTACACTGTAAAAACCACACACACACACACACACACACACACACACACACCAGATTCCGACTGGTTAATAAATCACTGTACAATTCATACTGTTACACTGTAAAAACCACACACACACACACACACACACACACACACACACACACACTGCAGATTCAGACTGGTTAATAAATCACTGTACAATTCATACTGTTACACTGTAAAAACCACACACACACACACACACACACACACACACACACACACACACTGCAGATTCAGACTGGTTAATAAATCACTGTACAATTCCTTTTGTTACTGTTCAGAACCAACAAATTTAATGTATTAAAAAAAACACCTGGAAACGATGATGATAATGATTATGACTGAACTATTTATGACTGGATTTTACTGGTTGTTCAACATTTGTTATTAGAACCAAAAAAAAAAAAAGTAGGGGGTCAGTAAGCTTCATTCTGTGTATGGGAGCCAGTATCAGCACCGGCTCTTCTTGGATTGGTTGTTGGATATACCTGCACCTGTAGTTCATTACTAGACAATAACGAACACAGAGAGCATCAGAAACCAGGAGGCCTCATTGGGGCCAGCTAATCTTCATTTCTACAGCACAGGCTGTTAGCAGCAGAACAGCGGGATTTCGACAAAGTTCAGAGCCAGGCTTTAGATCACCAGCGCAAGGATATGATGTCTGACTGGCGAAGGATGAGGGTAATAAGTGATCAGCCTGGTATTAGAGCTTCAGCTAACACATGACTCAATATGCTAATGCTGATTCAGGGTAGCTGAATATGACATGATGGGTTCTAATGAGATCAGAAGCACTTCGGTCTTCTTCGGTCTTCTGCGGGGGGTCATTATGAGTTAACACACTGTACGTCAGAGGTTCTCAGTCCTTGATAACATTACAGCTTAAACAACACTGCTCTTACCATGTTTATCCCTGACAGAGTGAACCAGCCTGAGTTTGTGAGGTGCTGTTGTAGGGAGCTGAGCGCCCCCTACGCTTCCTGTAGTGTATTACAGTCTGTCACAATGAGCGTGTTGATCATATGAACATTATAGAGCATTATAGAGCGCCCTCTATGCTTCCTGTAGTGTATTACAGTCTGTCAGAATGAGTGTGTGGATCATATGAACATTATAGAGCATTACAGAGCGCCCCCTACGCTTCCTGTAGTGTATTACAGTCTGTCAGAATGAGTGTGTGGATCATATGATCATTATAGAGCATTACAGAGTGCCCCCTACTCTTCCTTTAGTCTATTACAGTCAGTAAATGAGGAGTTTTTTTATATACTTATAATGGCATATATTTTTAAATACCATTTTATATACTTGCTGTTTCCATCAACTGACACTGGCTAATTGCTGCAGCCTACTTTGTTTCCCACTTTCTGAAGAGGCCTCTGGCTGGCCAGTGCACCGTACCATGTCCAGGGGCTTCTGCTGCAAGCCTGGCTTTTAGAAGCATGAGCATAATTAGCATGGTGGTGCTTGGACGAGGATCGCTCGAAATCTGTTTCAATTTTTTTTTCTTCTGATAGCAGACCCTCACGGAATAAGCTGCTTGTCAGGGCTCCACCGACAGCAGCCAAATGACTCGAGAGACGGCCTACAGGCCATAATGGATGTCTTGCGCTCGGCGGCGGCAGGACTGAAAGCCTGTTAAGAGCGAACGGCGGTGCAGCAAGAGATCGGTGGGCCGTCAGAAGTGAACTGTCAGGCGGCCGGTTCTCGGGAGCCCGGCTGTAACAGCTCCGCCAGGTCTGATCCTGTTTGTGTTTACCTGCTTCCATGGCCAAGTATGCAGCTGCTGTCTGATTGCACTAATAGCTTCCCAACACAGCTGCCTAGCCAGAGAGAGAGAGAGAGCGAGAGAGAGCGAGAGAGAGAGAGAGCGAGAGAGAGCGAGAGAGAAAAGAGAGAGCACAAACAAAGGCCCAACAAGACAAATGAGGTCCTGGGCTGTGTTCAGTCGTACAGTTCTGCGGAAGCTCGCGTTATTAGCAGATTGGATGTTATCTCATGCACCACAAGAGCAATTACTTCCAGTTCTGCAATCTCACTGGATGATTCACACACACACACACACACACACACACACACTGCAGATTCAGACTGGTTAATAAATCACTGTACAATTCATACTGTTACACTGTAAAAACCACACACACACACACGTACACACACACACACACACACACACACACACACACTGCAGATTCAGACTGGTTAATAAATCACTGTACAATTCATACTGTTACACTGTAAAAACCACACACACACACACACACACACACACACACACACACACACACACACACACACACACACACTGCAGATTCCGACTGGTTAATAAATCACCAGCTCGCGTTATTAGCGTTATTAGCAGATTGGATGTTATCTCATGCACCACAAGAGCAATTATTTCCAGTTCTGCAATCTCACTGGATGATTCATGGTTGAAGTCTTGCACACATATATGACCACTCTGTATTGATGGACCTGGTTACAGAGGTGTGAAGTGTGACTACAGTAGAAATGTTGGTTCTCTAAACTTTACTGGAGTAATTCTTTATTCTTCAGACTTTTTACTTCTACTTCTCACATTTTCCCCCAATGATCTGAACTTTCTCCTCCTTACATTTTAAAAACAGCCTCGTTCCTCCTATCTCATTTCCCTCTGTTTTCATTCCGGCTCGTCATCAATAAAAACCCTCTCCAGATAAATCTCTCCATCCGGAAAGTGTGAGTCTGATCCTGATTGGATGAGAAGTATAAACAGACCTCATTCTGACTCCCTATTGGTTTATAAGAGATCCATCACACCTGCACACGTCCCGTCACTCTCCAGCAGCTCACAGCAGATGTCTGTAGTCTAGTATGAAGACAGTGTCCGTGGCAGAGACTCAAGAGAGCTGCAGTGAAACGTCCCGACTGAGCCCCACATTTACATTCCAATAAAGCTTATTGATCACGCGCCTCTGAAGTCTGACTTTCTGCAGCTTTACAGAGCTTCTAGACAACGACTCCTCATATTTTCCTCCATGAAGCTCATGTTAATGCTCAGTAGAGCACAGAGACGCTCCTTTAATAGAGCTGATATTACTGAAATGCTTCATTTTCAATGGGCAGATCTGCAGCTGAAACAGGAGCCTAGTGCAGCCCAACATTTTTAACATCAACATTTTAATAGATCATTCTCCACATTATGGCTTTTAGAGAAATGGGGTTTTGGCAAGGGGGGGGGGGGGGGGTTAGTGCACTATAGACCCCTGTGGCGCAGCCTAAGCCTAAGCTTTCAGTCTTTGTTTTCCTTCCATTACTTTTACTTTTCTACTTGAAGTCGTTCTGAAACCAGTACTTTTACACTTTTACTGGAGTAAAAAGCTTAAGCTGAAGCTTCTACAGAAGTCTTTTAAACCCTCGTATCTCCACTCACTTCTACCTGAGGAATGAGTGTGAAGACTTTTCACACCTTTGTCAGGTTATTAGTAACTATTCTGGAACGAGCCTTTGACCATTATCGTTGCTTACCAAACACAACCTGCTGTCAGTGAACTGCACTGCTTGGCACACAAATCATTAACTGTGAGCATCACTTTTAGTAAGGTATCTATTCAGATTCATCGTTTTGTATTTCCTCACCATTTGTATGAAAATGTCAACGACATAACATTATATATATTGTGTCTAACTCCATTAGCATGATTCCAGGACTGAAGAATGAAACACGTACAGATGGACACTGTAACAGAGATTCTGGAATAATAATAATAATAATAATAATAATAATCAATATTTTAAATGATAACAACAATAATATTAACAAAATAATAATCATAATTTTACAGGCCTTATTTAAATTGGTTGTGATCTGTCAAGTGGTGCAATCATATGTGAATATTGTTTTCACATGAAAATGTAGTATAGAATAATCTTTAAGTATAATTTCATTTAAAAACAACACAATTCAAATCTCCTCCCCAGTTCAACCAAAACACCAGGAATCACAGCGGGTAGTTACCCACCACAGCCCATCCCAAATGTATTGGATGGAGCTCCACCACCATCATTCCAGAGAACACAGTTCTTCCACTGCTCCACAGCTCCTCAATGCTGGGGGGCTTTATTATACCCCTCTAGCCCACGCCTGGCATTATTAGGCAGCATGGTGCCAACAGGGTCATGATGTTGATCTGCTCCAGAGAGTCCTATTCTATTGGCAGTACTTCTTCTCTACAGGGACTAGACAAGCTGTGTGTGTGCATTTGCACATCTGTGTCGGCAATGGGTGCAGCTTAAAGAAGCTGAATGCATTCATTAGACGGGGTGTCCAAATACATTTGGACATATAGTGTGTATTTGCTGTAGAAAGGCAATTGTATTGTAATTGGTTGGCTCTTGGGTGCCCCCTAGTGTCTTGGAGTTATGTATTCAGTATAATGGAAAAAAGGAGCAAGGTAGCTCATAAACTGGAGGTTTACCAGTGGCTGTAGAGCACAATGACATACACCAGACTGGAGTCTTGACATTCTCCAAATAGTGCTGACTTATTCAATAAGGGCCAACATTTGGGAGAAGGACCACGCCCAAACTCCTCCTCTCCATTATTACCCACCCTATAAAACACTGCTCTTCCCTGACCACAATTCTCACCCCACCACCAACCCCCACCACAGCTCCTCCATCTCTTCCAACTAAGCTTGGCCTTTACTCCGCAGCACTTCAAGTTTCATCAGCTGAAGCTGCCCAGAACTCCAGCCCAAGTTTCTCAAGTTCCCCTCCTACGCCTCAGCTTACAGTGAGAGTGGTCCGCATGAACATCCACCAGCCCAACTTTGATTACAGTTTGCAGGAGAACGATGCAGGCTGCATCCCCACAGACTGTAGACGGTGTGAGAGTTAAGACCGTAACCTCTTCATGTACCTTTTGAGATTAAGCATGTCTATAGTCACTGCGCTCCTTTCAGAAACAGGACTCCAGGAGAGCCCCGGCTTTGCTCTCGTGCTTATGGAGCAGGAGTTTATTGGATTTCTCCCTGGCGAGGTCCCTCGGTAGCGCAGGTCATTTGATTTGGTGCTTCGTCCTGAGCGTCTCTGTGGAAGAGGGCTGGAGGAGAATGCTTGAATGAAGGCACTCTGCAGCACATGCACACAAGCGAACAGGCCTCGCTGTGGGCCGTCACTGGAATGCGTATTGCAGATATGTGGCCTAACAGCACACATTTTTGATTCCGAGCTCAGGAATTTTTTACCATTTTTGATATTTAATGTGTCAAAAATGTCTTCAGACATCCACAGAGCTCTAATTCTGCTCTGCACAGACTGGTTCAGCAGCTCCTGCAGCATCGCCTGTAGCAAAATAAATCCTACCGTTAACAACCCCTACAATTTGTAAAGCCTTTTGAGCTCTGATACTTTGATACACTCTTAAAAATAAGTGAGAGAACCATAGAACCCAGGTCTGCAAATCTGGACTGGCTCAGCGGTCTAATGCACTTCCACTATGGCCCAAGGGTCAAATCCCAAGCCAATGCTGCTTTGCCATCAGCAGCCAGAGTCTGAGAGAGCACAATTAGCCATACTGTCTCCGGGTGGGTAGATGGCGCTCTCTCCCCTCAAAGCGATGTTGGCTGGCACAGAACTTTGGGACCCGGCGTTTTCCTCAAGGGTTACAGTTAGACTTAATGAGACTTGATGAGATACAGGTGTAACCAGTCAGAACTGCCGAACTGCCTCTCATCTGGTTGAGGGCATGCACATGGGCAATGACCAAATGTCCTATATTGTTAGAAGGCGGGGCTACAGTTAGGAATAAAGTGATTGACAGCCTTGGCTGGAAGTTCCACTTACAGGACAAAATGGGAATCCAGGGGGAAATCCCCCCCTCTGCTTCTGTGCTGGAGGCTCAGTGAAGACGGTCTGAGACACTGAGGCTCAGCTTGGGAGAAGGGGGCGGGTCTACAAAATGACTTGGCGAGTCTGGCTCCGCCTCTGGTCTCTACTGCACAGACTCTGGTTGCAAATTTGACAACATGGCAGAAGCTTAATTTCTATAGTAGAAGGGAAGGGAGTGGAAATTGAGTTTTTAGGGTTTGTAGTCTTTCTTAAGAACGGTTGATTAATGAGTTTTTAAAATTTCATCATCAGTATTTTCTTAGGAAAACGTTTGTGAATCGGGCCCTGGTGTACTCAACAGTATAGTACATGGATCGGATCGGGACGCCCCTACCTACGATTAACCGCTTATAGAAATCATTACTTTCAGCCCTGCAGAACAGCAGATGGATGTAGGATTCCCTGGGGCACTAAGCGCCTGTATGACAGGGAGGACTGTTTGACCGAGGAACAGAAACCCAAGCTGACAGGAAGCTCAATAGAGGCCATCTCCCACCATGATGAATCCCCCCCATGAGCCACTGCAGCCTCAGAGTCAGCAAAAACACCCAGCGAGCGGTCAAGGAGACGCGGATGCAGAAGATGGAGTGATCATATGTATCCGTGTGTGTGTGTGTGTGTGTGTGTGTGTGTGTGTGTGTGTGTGTGTGTGTGTGTGTGTATATGTGTGTTGATGTAGGAAGGTCAGGGGTATATCTTTACCCTATGCAAGTTTCCGCCTCAGGCCAGCAGGAGCCTTAAGAGTGCCATAAAAATACACATGAATGATCATCACTGTCAGATGATGAGAACCCTGTAATTCTATATTTCTGCTCTTTACGGTGTGTGGACACTGTCCTGACCACCAGAAGTGCTCCGCAATGACACGGAAGAGTGTTTTCCCTTCTCCTGTAGAGTTACTATTATTAGTATTTAAATATCATGGGATTACTTTCCATATTGATCGTTTTTGTTATTTACAATAATAACATGTGAATTTAAAATGTACAAATAAAAATGTATATAAAATATTATTATTAAATTATTTTAAACTAATCATCAAAGGTATTTTAGAGTTCTCTTTATCTCTTTAATATATTTAAATATCTAAATATAAATATATAATTTAAGATTTATACAAGTAAAAACTGTCGCAGCATTATGCGGAATTTTCCCTTAAAATATCACCTTCAGGATCATGCTGATGCTCCACTGACTCCCCCAGTCAGTGGAGCAGTGGGCTGCTGCTGCTACTGCACTATGGAGGTTTGGTGGTGGAGCTGCAGGAGGAGAACCTCTCTCCAGAACTGCTGTGTAACGCTGCAGAACCCATAGAGTCATATTAGTGTAAAATCCTGTAGTATTACTCTACCGCCTCTACAGCCCACATGCTGCTCCACCTTTAGATCAAGCTTCTGCAGCTTGTCTCAGCTTGTCCAGAAAAGCATGTGTACGGCTTTCCATGAGGGGACGCTCAAAACGCGATATCTATTTATGGCAGTGGAGTGAAACTGAATAACACTCTCCAACTACAGGGGGAGCCCAAGAGCAGGCAAGCCTAATTATTGATGCAAGGTGAGGCTGGCAGCTGGCGTGGTAGAGATGCTAACAGCACAATAGCCATCAAAACAGAGTGGTAGCAGGGCTGGATGAGGCCGGCGGTCGGCGCAGAAGTAACGCTAACGGCATGACAGCAATGAAAACACAGTGGTAACAATACTGGATGAGGGCGTCGGACGGCACGCTAGTGATGCTAACGTTGTCGTAGTGATGATAACATTGCACTAGTGGTGCTAATGCTGCGGTAGCGATGCTGGGCGAGGCCAGTGGCCAGCGTTCTAACTTTGTGGAAGCGATGCTAACACTGCAGTAGCAATGCTGAGAGAAGGCCAGAGGCTAGCGCAGTAATAATGCTAATGTTTTGATACAAATGCTGCGGTAGCTATGGAAACATTGCACTAGTGATGGTAATGCTGCGGTAGCTGCTGGATGCTGGCCAGTGCTCTAACGTAGCAGTAGAGATGTGGGGGGAGGCCACCGGTCAGCACAGTAGTGATGCTAATGCCATGATAGCGATGCTGGGTGAGGCCAGTGGCCAGTGTTTTAATGTTGCGGTAGCGGTGCTGGAGGAGGCTGGCGGTCGGCCCAGTAGTGATGCTAATGCCACGATAGTGATGGTAACACTGGGATAGAGATGCTAACACAACATTAGCAATGCTATCTACATCTACAGCTCTAAAAAATAAATCTTAAGAACTGAAAACATGTATTTACAGCTTTCTGCCGTCCACTTATTTTATTAAACCCGTAAGGTCTAAAGGACAGAGGTTTCACACACTTGTTTGCAACTAGATCGGTTTAATACTGTAGAAAATGTTGATCATAAACAGTGAGTCATAACTTCTGAACGCTGGAGTGTGAAATCATTATTCTTTTGTGTTGTAATGAATATTTTCAGTATTGTCCTTCCAGGCTGTAATGGGCTTCTCCAGCTTTTCCACTGGTACAATTGAACGGTAAAGCCTGGAGACTGGACGGTCTCAGCGCTGCGTTAAATTATTTTACCCTACGGTATTAAATGAGGTGTGAATTATCATTTAAAGAGGTGCCCATTCCTATCGTTGCCGCCAAATTTAATTAAACCTACCCCTGAGGAAGGTGGCCAAGTTCCTCCAGCTCAGGGAGGGGTCATTTATTGCACCGTCCAGGCCAACAGTACATCCAGACAGCAATGGTAGTTAAACACATGAGATTTAGCCCCCTCTCCAAGCCAGCACACCCCAAAAAGTCTATCCGTCAGCAACGCTGCCCTCTCCTACTTCATAAATCTCCGCCCTGTTCTCCTAAAAAAGCCCTCAAACAAACTCGTTAAGGCGGGAATTGAGTTGTGATTTTGTGGCGTAGATCACAGCGCCGCGGGCCTGTCCGGAGGGGCCGGTGAGGGAGCTAGTGTGGAGCTTTAGTGGGCTTTAAAGGTGAATCAGTTGGGATTCGGCGCTGGTCAGACGGCCCTGTCGAATGAAGGCTTTTTACTGGCGTAAGCTCTACTGGTCAAGCGTGAGACATGGTGATGTATTACCCTTCCTGCTTGGAAATCACCAGCTAGAAGCGAAGAAAAGCTATCTGCACCTCCAGCAGCACCCATTACGATCCAGAAACTGAGACAGGCCTTTCACACCTGGAGGTGGAACATGCTGCATCTTCAGCTCAAAGGAACAATTTGGCAAAAAATCTAATGAACACAACGACTGTAGAGAAAGCCTGGTCAGCGCAATGTCTCCTAAAAGTGAAGCAACCACAGGTCTAGCGCCTCTGCTGGCTGGTGGCAATACGATGTGTTTAACTCCGCCTCTAAACTGTCTTTTCATAGTTAGTGTCGCCAAATTCCAGCAGTTAGTTCTCCCTGTGCTAATTCTGACCCATTTTTATAGCTATATTGTAAGAAGGCGGGGCTGCAGTAGTAGGAAACAGTAGGAATAAAGTGATTGACAGCCTTGGCTGGATAAGGCCGGTCGTCTGCAGTAGGACCTGCATGGCGTCCTTTCTGTTCAGTACATGGAGGAGCTGCACTTTTACTGTTGGAGCACTGTTCCACTTACTGGACAAACTGGGAATCCAGGGGGAAATCCCCTCTGCTTCTGTGCTGGAAGCTCAGTGAAGACGGTCTGAGACACTGAGGCTCTGCCTGGGAGAAAGGGGGAGGGTCAAGTAAATTAGTTGGCGAGTCTGGCTCTGCCTCTGGTTTCTACTGCACAGACTCTAGAAGATCTCTGACTCCAGATACAGTCAATCAGCCAAAACATGTTTGGTATCTGGTGTGTGCAGGGACAGCAAATGCTAGGCTAAGGCTGCTAACAAACTCTGGACTTGGATGGTCACCAAACTCTGAAATATCTGAATAAACACATGGCCAAAAACCTTTGCCAGATCTCCAGATTCTCCACCTTTGTGTAGAGTAACTGTTCCAGTTTTAGCTTAAATGTATAAATAAACAAATAAATAAATAAATAAATAAATGAAGCTTCTTCTGTTTACAGAAATGAGATTGGTGACCATCTAGATCCAGTGATTGTTAGCGATGTTAGCCTAGCATCTTCTTTTTGTAAACTAAGGAAGCACACCTCAGATACCAAGCAGTTCTGATCAGTGATGATCAATCACGATAAATTATTGTTGGTCTGAATATCCCTTTAAAAAGAATCAGGACATCATTCTTAGTGGTGGTTTAATGCAATGATAAAGTCACCAACTTACAGCAATCAGCCATAACATTAAAACCACTTTAACAGTTTAAACAGTAAATAGCATTGATGACCCTATTCCACAGTGGCTCCTGTCTGTCCAGCGGTGGATCAATATATTAGGCAGCGAGTGAAGAAACAGTCCGTTTTTGAAGATGGTGAAGATGATGAAGGCGTAAGAATCTGAGACACTCTGTGTTAGAGCATCTCCAAAACACCAGTCAGGTCATGAGGGGTGTTCCCAGTATGCGAGTGGTCAGCACCTACCTAAAAGTGCTCTAAAGGAAGGAGGACAGCCAGTGAACAGGGTCATGACCGGGTCAGGGGTGTCCAAGGCTCGTTACTGCTCATGAAGGCCTCGCCCACCTCACAACTTACAAGATCTGCTGTTAATGTCAGGACCTAATGATCAGAGCTGTTTTGGTGGTGGTGGTGGTGGTGGGGGGGGGGGGGGTTGCAATATATTAAGGTTAATATTTACTGGTTTTAAGGTTTTAAAGTTATGGCTGATATAATATATGACTGAATATCGTATGTTGTTCATTTGAAACTCTTTATCAGCCAGTTTGAGAAAATACGCAAATCTATCATCATGAAGTGTCACCACTTTTCAAAACGTGCAAAAATCGCTTAATTATCACATCAGCTGTGATCTTAAAGTCGGTGTGAACAGCCAGGTGATTCGCTCACCCGTTGTTTTTGTTTGTTTTAAGCATTATTTCTGTAAATAAGCAGAATTATCTGCCACTGGAATTGATCAAATGACTCAAATCATGTGAAATTGTCTTGAAATAAGTCAAATTATCTGATAATGTTCTTATAGCGAATATAAAAAAATTAGAATTATTAGATATTTAAACTAGTTTTAAGTTGAGTTCACTTTTTGGGCTTTTTTGAGCTTCAAATCTTAATATTTCTACCATTAATGTTAACATTTATCATCTTTTTCTCTTCAAACTGCCTTAAACGTCAGCGCTGTATGTTCGACATTTCTCCCAGATTTGAATAATTAATGTAAAACTGCGTTACAGACACGAGCCTCGCAATCTGCTTCAGACTTCATCTCTTTTGTGGCATGAAAGTGGCTGCACATCTGTCTCTCTCTCTCTCTATTTGACTCTGATTAGCTGTGTGTGTGTGTGTGTGTGTGTGTGTGTGTGTGGCAGTGTGTGTGTGACAGTGTGTGTGGCATTGTTGAAAACGAAGCTGTATCTGAGGCCTCTCGAACTCTCAGTAGAGCATCAGTGCGGTTCCCCTCTTAAGCCCAGTCACCAGATAGGGGCCTCCCGTTAGATCTGCCGCTCATTTGATACATTATTGAGCCTCTTATAAGGAGAAGGGGTCCTATGAATAATACATGACAGGGGGAATCTATACCGCACTTCAGATAAATGACAGTTTCCTTGCTGGGGAGACACTGTAGTTGGCGGTGAATGGGGGCCGTTTAGTCTGGCGGTTGAGTGAGAGTGAGTGAGTGAGGACGGCTGACGGAGGTCATTTGTTTGAGAGAGCGATTAAGGATGGAGAGGAGTGAGAGGAGCAGCGTGAATGAGTGAGGTGGGAGCCCCCCTTGTGCCACCAAGGTCAACAGCTCAGAGCAGCCGAGGCCGGGACTCCACAAGACCTCAAGGCCCTCCTGAGTTTTAAGCACCTGTGATCCTTTTGCCAGTTCTCTGGTTGGGGCACTAGGTAGGTACTGACCACTGCATACTGGAAACACCCCAACAACTCTGCATGACATTTTGGAAGAGATGTTCTGACCCAGTCGTCTAGTCAAAATATGTCCACCTCTTGATAGAAGCCACAGGAACCAGGTCATCAGTGACATTCCCCGAAGCGGTCAGTGGTTTTAAAGTTCTGGCTGATTGGTGTAAACACTTCAGTCCACCTTAAATGTACAGGAGTGGGACAGACAATCCCATTTATATGCAAAAGGACCAGGAGGGAATCCTGTTGTAGATGGTTCTAAATGGTTCTACATAGGGTTCTGCTGTTATTACACATCAAAGAACCCTTTTATCTAGTGTCAGACTGTTAAAAATAGAGCATCACTCCAAATAACCCTCTATTGCACCTTTACTCTTCTTCTCATTTTAAGGGCCCATTGCAGTGGACGCCACGTCCATTAATATTCATCCTTATTATATGATCCGATCTGTGATGCACGGCTGATCCGACGCAAGAAGCCAATATTGCATTGAAGCGATATGATTAGGAGTGATGTACCACTTTAATTTGCTCCTCCATGCCGCTTGCCTGCTTGCCACATGACCATGTGTTAACAGTAGTGTTGCTGGAGCTAATTAGCGCCTGTATTTTTTTAAATAATCAATGCTCCCACACCTACCCGGTCTCATCATCATCATCGTGTTAAACCCCAAGGCCTGAGCTTCCGAGGTGATGCACAGTGAAGAAAAAAAAAACAAACAAAAAAACATAATGTACCCTTTATGTCCAAAAGTATTCAGACAGCTCTTCTGATGACTGCACTCAGACACATTCAGGTGCAGCTTGTATGAGCGCCATAGAAAAGCACTAGGCAATAGGATTGACCATGGTGCCCAATGCTGAGTGTGGGCTAAAAGAGGGATACAGCTCCAGCCACTGAGTTGTGGGTTCTTTGAACTCCTCCAATGCAAATCCTCCTCACAGCAATGGGGATTCTAACATGTAGAGTAAAGCAGGGGCAATCCCCCTGTTAGTTCATAGGTCATTGGACTGCGAGGTTCCCTGGGGTGATGGAGCTCCTCCAATACTTTTGGGATAAACTAATCATCCACCATCAGGACCTGAGCTCACGGATGCTCTAGTGGTGCTGCATGCAAGCAAATATCCTCCTCACAGCAATGTTCTAACACGTAGAGTAAAGCCGTCCCAGACCAGTAGAGCATTAAAAGAGCAAACTCCCTGTTAGTTCCTCTGATTTGAACAGAAACAAGCAGGTGTCCACAAACTTTTGGACATATAGCGGACTCTATTAGACGCTATGATGTTCCTTCATGTCTTTGAACAGTGTAATTCACATGTTAAACGTTCGGAGGTCTGGAATAAGTGACACGCTGAATTTGCTTCATTACCGGAGTGCAAAAGCATCCATATTTAGAAGTGCATCAGATCCATATGAATAAAATATCGGCTGTCCACAGTTTTCCCTTTCAGGTCGCTTACTTTGGCTCGGCCTGTGCTGATGTAATCTGGTTTATTTATGGGGGGACGATTATGTACGCCTTGTAATGCATTCCTTTCTTCTGTGCAGGTCATAGTTCCTGAGACGCAGTCCAGTGGAAGATACGTACGTGGGAATGAAGCTCCTCCTGATATGAACTGCAGAGGCCTGGTGCGTCTCTCTCCTCTCTGTAGCAGACGGACACTGCGAAGCTGACAGCTCGGCCACTCCGCCCTCACGCACATGCTCAGGCTTTTAATCTTTCATTTACATCCATCAACAACGACAGAGCGTCAGCTGCAATGCAGCTAAGTGACTAAGTGACTGCAGAGCACATGTGCAGATCAGCCCCGATCCTGAAGACCAGCACTCTGACATACCTACACCGCTGAGCCAGACTGGGTTACGACATGCTGACCTGGTCTTCTTAAACTGACCCATGGTCTAGAACTATCTACACCATCTACTGCTGACCGGTGTTCAAATCCACACACTCTTCAAGCTTCTTTCATCTCCATAGGAGAGCACTGTTAATAGAATGAAGACTCCAGAGGTCTTTTGGAGTCCACGCCTCGAATGGTCAGATCTGCTGTGGCGGCACAAGGGGGATCTGTTCAATATTAGGCCGGTGGTTTTAATGTTATGGCTGATTGGTTGTAAAGCTGCCCAGCACTGACTGTTACGGTATCCCAGTTGGTTGCTATGGTGTTGCTTGGTGGTTCCTAAGGTGGGTTATTTTACTCCAATGATGTGAAGCCCCTTAGGCCAATACCAATGGTCTTCAGCCCTCCTCCTGAAGACCTACTGAACCTTCCTGCTGGTTTGAACCTGACCCTAATCGAACACACCTCATTCAGCCAATCAGTGACTTCAGTTTTCAGTAGTCCTGCATATTTAAACAGTTAAGGCCTAAATCAGATGTTCCTAAAATGTAGGTTCAAGTAGGAAACACGACGTAAATTATGAGGGGGGCTGTATAGGAGCTGTGTGGAGACCCTGCCACTGTCTGTAGTCCACTTCAAGACCCCCGAGAAACCCCTAAATTTACATAAAGACTTGTAGAGCATCTCGTCTCAGCTCCTCATGGAGTTTTCCAGCGCTCTTCAGGCTTCCAGAAGCAATTTACCACAACAGACCTAAATCAATTCAAACAAAACAGCTTCACAATTCACAGTTTGTCTTAAACCGACCCCCGATCTCCCCCCATCGCTAATGCAACAGCAGATTAAACCGATTAGACCTGCCGATACTCAGTGAGGAAATCCTCAGTAATATATTATGGTGGGCTTGATGGAAACAGCAGCGTTATTGAGAGCAGACCAGTCAGGCCTGAGCCACATTTCTCATTTCCTGCCCCAACTAAAAAAAGATCAATCAATCGATGTGCCGTGAAATCCGGTCTCTTCCTATAGGCAGCTGCTCACCGATACGGCCCTCCGCGGCTTCGTTCGGTGGGCCATGGGAAACCCGACACCCTCCGGCAGCGCACCCATGTACAAGCTCGTAGCGCCGCTTGACCTTGGATCGGGGAGATAAGTCCGTCGCGTGAGCAGAAACGTGAGCCGAAACGTGAGCCTGGCTTGGCGCTGAGCCAAGCACTTAACCAGCGCTCTACCTGTTCCATTATGCACAATCAGGCCCCATAATGAGCCTGTCTGTAAACAACATGGCAAGAGCGACACCAGACACTTCTCCGGCTTTAAGTGCCTCACTGCTGTAAACAAAGCATGAGAGACATGTGCACACACACTCACACACTCACACACACACACTCTTGCATGGCTCAGCGTGGGTCTGAAGCATGCAGGCTGGAGTTACAGCAGCAGAGGGGAATGAAAGGCTGTAATGTAAGAAGAATGATCCGAGTGCTCAGATCTGGAGACAAAGGCGTCTTCTGGACCTTCTGTGAGAGCGTACAGCCTGCTGGAGAGTAGCCTGAACCTGTGGCCAGGACGGGGGGAACCCCACCAAATGGGTTTGGTGTGAAGCGCCCCGTTCTAGAGGACCTCTGGAACCTCCAAAAGCTAGTTATTACACCTAAAGGTGCACATGCCCGGTACTGTACAGCGAAATGGGTATCGAACCCACAATCCTATCATCAGTCGCCCATAGCTCTAACCGCTGAGCCATGATAGTGAATACACTGCCTGATGCCTGAGACATGGTTTGACCAGATAACACACTCTATTCCCCCAAAAACGGGCTTCTGAAGGCAGTGCTTAGTTCAGGATCAGGTGGGGTGGATTCGGATCTCCAGGAGCAGGGTTGGAGACCACTGGCCTACATGCGCAATCCAGCCATCTCCACCATTAAATCATGCAGATGTTTTCGAGCAGCAGGACAATGTGAAGCTGTGGTCTGAGTGAGCTGGATGTGTGTTTGGATCAGAAGCTGACCGAAGCCCTCAGCCCGGGTCTTCTGTACTGGTGAGACAGCCCAGGTCGCTTAAAGGCCGCCTGCTGGGTCATTTACAACAACAGCAAGACGTGGTCTGTTCAGCCAGGGGCTTTGCTCAGACTTCAGCAGCGATCCACGCAAAGTCTCGGTTCTCTACAAAAGCTCAACGTTCAAACTTATTATACTGAACCAGGAAAGGTGGGTGCATGCACAATAAAAGGACAAAAGTATTGGGACACCTGCTCATTCAGTGTTTCTTCTGAAATCAAGGGTGCTTTTGTTGTAGTAACTGTCTCTACTGTCCAGGGAAGAAGGCTTTCTACTAGATTGTGAAGAAGCATTGCTGTGAGGATTTGATTGCAATCAGCAACAAGAGTGTTAGTGAGGTCAGGATGTTGGATGATGATCACCACCCCACCTCATCATCTCACAACTCCCCAACTCATCCCATCCAAAAGTACTGGGTGGAGCTCCACCACCATCATTCCACTGCTCCACAGCTCCTCAATGCTGGGGGGCTTTATTATACCCCTCTAGCCCACGCCTGGTATTAGGCAGCATGGTGCCAATAGGGTCATGATGTTGATGATCTGCTCCAGAGAGTCCTATTCTATTGACTGTGCATTTGCACATCTTAGAAGGGGTGTCCATCTCATATCGTACATCACATATACATACATATATAGCTTGTCTATGCAGCTCGTCTTCTTTTACAGGGCTGAACAGTTTTATTAGTGCTGCAATTACAACGTTCATCGACCCTGCAGGAGGGACTCCAGCATTATCTCCAGTATTTGCATACAGCCAAACCCCACTCAGGCCGTCCACCTGAGCAGGGCTGGTCTGTCATCTCAGCAGTTTTACAAACTGGAAAAGTTTCTTGTTTGTTTTTCTTCCCCCTCTTTTTTTTACACTGACCCAAGGTTATAAACTCGTACGCTGGAACCGCTGCGAGCAGGACGAGCTCTGAGTGAGTCGGCTTCCAGGGCAATTCACTGAGACAGAAAGTGCACATATTTTGAGGAGGAGTGAGGGGAGCGGAGTGGGGGGTGGGGGGTAGGGGGGGCAAGCGTACAAGATATTTCCTCTGCGCTGCGGTAAGAAAATCAATAGGTACACTGCAGCTCCAAGCCAGTCTAATTGCTTCTCAAGTGTGCTGCATTGTCCTGGGTGAGACAGCCTATGGAGTGAGAGCGCCCTCCGATGGTCATGCTTATGTTTACATCCCTCTTTATGGAAAGCCTTAAGTAACTGACCCTAATGTTTACACTCTGTTGACTTATGATGAGAGGAACTTAAGGAAGTGTTAAGGAAGTCAGGTTACGTGAGAAGCAGAGTTTAATTCATACATGATCAGAACATGGTTAGAGAGGATTATTCTGGAGGAGTCTGGAGTCTGATTTAAACCTCAGACGTTTAGTCTGGTCTGATCTTGATGGTTGAAGCTGGTGGTGAAGAAGATCACCATCATGGCCAGATCCAGAGAGCTCTCTGAGGCCTTCAGGAAGGAGGGTGGAGATGCAAAGGAGTCTGGGAAGGGGTTTATATATATATGCACACATACAAAAAGTTTGTGGACACCCCATTTAGGTTCGTTGCTGACACAGCAGTGGGCTAGAGGGGTATAATAAAGCCCCCCAGCATTGAGGAGCTGTGGAGCAGTGGAGGAACTGTGTTCTCTGGAATGATGGTGGAGGAGCTCCATCCAGTACTTTTGGGATGAGTTGGGGATGATGGGGTGGGGTGCTGATCATTCAATATTCTGACATCACTTGTTGCTGAATGCAATCAAATCATTACATCCTCCTTGCTCCTCCATCCTTTCATATATATATATAATTTTATATTTAAATTTTTAAAAACGATATTTCTCAGTTAAGCATATAGTTATTGCAAAAAATCCAGGTCTTTCCAGCAGGAGGGTAGTTCAGGGCCCTTCCTATGGACAACCCTTACACTGGATTCAGGTTATCTGAAGAAATCCTGCACCATCTATCTCCATTGGTGGTACTGGCCTACACACTGTAAAATAATAATAATACTAAACAATAATGTATTATTGTTATTATAATAAGCAGCAGCAGTAGTATTAGTAGTAGATATATATACCAGCATGCAGGGTATGTTAGCACTCCTGAGTGCAGCTGCTCCTGTAAAAAAGACAAACTACTGCAGTTACCAGCAGCTACAGAGAGAGAAGCCTGGTGCTTCAGGGGTTTAGAGGTTTTTAGGGCTTTTAGGGGTTTTAGGGTTTCAGGGTTTCCTGCTTGGTGAGAAGTGCTGCTCTTTGTCCTCTTTGAAGAGGCCTGGTTGTCATGTTTACAGCGCCACTGTAAACAAGCCGGAGCGCTCAGAATCGCGGCGCTGGTGAACGCACCTCAGCTAGACTCTGTTAGAGAGCTCGGTACTAGTCCGGGTCCAGTCCGGTGTGGGTGGGTTCGGTGTCAGAGCGCTTCTCTGTCATGGCTGCTTGTTTAGTGGCAGACTTCACTGCGGTTAAGATCGCTCTGGAGCATCTAGCAGAGTCAGGTAGGAGATCATCTACCATCTGACCATCTACCATCAAACCAGCCTCACCACCAACTAATCTAGCATATATAAATTGATATATATAAATTGATATATATATATATATATATATATATATATATATATATATATATATATATATATATATATACACATACATATATCTACATATATCTACACAAATTATGTGTATACATATTCATACATTATACATATATACATACATACACACACACACACACATTATATATATATGACCCTATTGGCTCCATGCTGCCCATTACTACCACAAAATAGAAAGAGAAGCGTGCATTAAAAAAAGAAAACATAATTATAATTAATTAAATAATAAAGTGGCATAATAAACTGTATATACTGTCATGTGTGTTTAATTATTATTATTATTATTAGAGAATTGCAGTTGATTCAGTGTTGTGTTTCTAGATTTTAATTGTAAATAAGAAAAAGTTTTTTATGCTGCAAATAAAGAGTAATTGTGAATTTTAAAATTGCAAAATATTATCAACACATCATTTGACAAGACTTTTGCATTTAACTGTACTGTGTGATGCTTTACAGTACAGTACTTTATAATAAACTCTTCTACCATGCAATATAATACACTACCATACTGTAAAATGCAGTATATTAAGACGCTATATTATTTTTAATATTTAGTCATACTAGTAGTAGTATTTATTTAGCTTATTTTTATTATTATACAGCTATATATAATGACAATTATTATTATATTTATTTTTATTATAAGACTGGTATTTTACTATGAGTACTAAACAGTGTCTGTAAGTAGAATGTTATATATATATATATATATATATATATATATATATATATATATATATATATATATATATATATATATATATATATATATATATATATAGCACTTGTGTGGTGCCCTGTCCTAGACTATAGTACTTACCCACTGTTTACTACTGTATGGCCCCTTTTTAGGAGAATTCAGGATACCAGTCCTATAGATCTCATCTGAGACTCGATATATATATATATATATATATATATATATATATATGATATTATATAATGCAGTATGACGCTTTATGATGTAATACACTGTGTTAGCCTCTGTGTGTTCCTGACTGCATGCTGTCTTGCAGATAAGCAGCTGAGAGGAGGTGTGATCTTCAGTCGAGAGGAAAGTCATCACCTGAGAGAAACAGCAGACACTATTAAGGAACTGGTACGTGTTCAGTTTAACTCCATTGCTCAGTTTAATGGTTTCAGCTCGTTGAAACGCTCATCAGTGGAACAGCAGGAAAGGAGTCTGACGGTCCTGATGAACGCTGACTTCATGACCTATTATTATATTGGGGCAGATGTGCGTCAGCGGCACGGGTAGAAAGATTCTTATGCTTCTTAGAGCCGACAGTAAACCAGAGGACGGCCAAGGCCCAAACACACTGCATCAGACTGACTGGACAGCAGCTCTCCATGCTGACGCAAACTAAATCACTTGAGTACATTTACAGCATTCAGCAGAGCGACTACCAGAAGAGCTTCACTGTCACTCAGAAAAGACCCTTATCTAGTTTATAAAGACTAGAATCCAGAAGATCCTCTAATCTTAGACTCTACTAAATACAGAAGTCAGTCTGGAGACCCAGTCCTCCACACACTCTACACTCTGCACACTCAGTCCTCTCAGAAGAGGAGGGTCTTCAGTCTGGGTTTGAGGACAGCGAGCGTTGGACTCTGCTGTTCGGACACCCAGGGGAAGTTCGTTCCACCACTTCGGTGCAGGACAGTAAAAAGTCTGGACGCTCGTCTTCCGTGGATTTTGAGGAATGGTGGATCGAGCCGAGCCGTACTCGAACCTCAAAGGCTTTTGACCATTGATGTTAACACCCATGTGACATATACACTCCTAAAAATAAAGGTTCCTACAGGATCGTTGGCTCAGACATGTTTACCCAGCATTTCTAGAGTTTTAGTGCTTACCCTACTTCATTTAGCCCTATTTTCCCTGAGCCTGATCATTAAACATCAGATTTCTTACCTCAAACCATTCCACAAGAACGTGTCACCTGACCCGGCTCTCTGAACGTGGAAAAAAACAAGGCAGTGGCTTGTTGATGGTTTGTCAGGGATTTGGAGCATAAATGGTGCCCATCCTTGTTAGGCCACACTGAAATTTCATAATAAGAGTCATGACCTTTAAAAAACGCTGATCACTGTTCAAACTCAAGCATTCACACCTTCATACCCATTCCATATTTTAGACCAATTTCTGTTTTTTCATTTATTTCATTTATTGTGTAAGATTTTCTCTTGAATGTGAATGTTCATTGTCTCTATCACTGCCTGGTCTGTGTTATGTTATATCATACATGTATAGACTCCTGTAAATTCCTCGTAAGAGATTCTGATTCAGGGTTCACTTCAGAAAAAGTCTCAACTAGCAGATTTAACCCTTTAAAGCCTGAACTGCCAAATAAGTGACATTCTTTAACACTGGAGTGTTTATTTATTTTAATGTTACCTTATCAGTCATTAAAAATAAAAATAAATAAAAATAAATAACATTAATTATTGCATATAGGACTTTTACTTTGTATCATTTTCTATACATCAGGAATTCATTGACAGGAATTCACTCACAGCTTTGATTTTGTCTTAAAAATATATAACACTATATTTTAACTTTACTGTCAGAGTTGCCTTAAACATTTCAGTAATTTCAGACGTACTCTGCGTGTATGCATGCCTGGTGCATGCAGTTCACTGCTAATCCATCAGGGGGCAGAAAACATGTATCTGAGTTTTATTAATTAATTAATATGTTTATTTATGTATTTATGTATCTACTCTCTCCTCGTTAACGTTTAGGTGATGGCCATAAAAGCTGTTTATGATGAACTAGAGGTCGAAACAATTGAAATGAGCAAACTCCGCCATCAGGTTCTGAGCCAGTGTGATGACATCATGAGTGAAATAGTGGGTAGGTTCAATAATACCTCCCTTAATCTCACCCTAATCTTATCTGCATCAGGCTAATTAATAGATTGGCTACGTGGACTCACCTGAACGAACTCAGGTGTATTATACTGCATCTTTTTAAATGGAATTTTAGGATAATCTTTGTATTATTATTATTATTATTATTATTTTAATTACTAATAATTCTTTTATTTGACTGTTTAATTGTGTCCACTTTCTTTTATGTTGAAATCTTATTAATTGCTTTTGGTTTTATTTGAAATTATTATTTTTTATCATTATTATTTTGTCATTGTACTGTTTGTTTATGTAGTTCCTTTTTAAATAAATTTTAACTTGATTAAACTCCATTTTATTAACATTTTTAAGTTAAGTTAAGTTGTAAATGCTTGGCTGCACTAAAAATGAGGGCTGTCCTCAATGTATTTCCAAGTGAAAATAAAGGTTGATTGATTCTGTTGATTCCTAGCCGGCGTGGCGGCCGCCAGAGATGTCAACGCAGCCCAGCTGAATCAGCTCCAGACGGAGATGAAAAGTGTTGTGGAGGAAATAGAGTTCATAGAGAGGAGAAGGAAACTCCTGGAGGAGGAAAATGCCATTCTTCTGTAAGTGATATTGAGTGAGAAGGACGGCGGAGGCAGCGAGGGATGATCAGTCTGCACTATTAGATGCACTTTTACACTATCTCTGTTCTCAAATCAAAAGAGGGGAAAAAAAGTTTTTCTGGCACATCAGAAACAGAACTCTGTAGACCGGGCCTGATGAGCCTCAGCTCTTTTCATCGCCTCTTCAGGCAGGTCCCCAGTGGAGCAGATGCTGGCATCTCTACGCTTATCCCAAAAGATGTCCTAAACCGTGCACAGCAGCGTGTGGATATATAGAGCAGGAGTCCTCAAGGGCAGTATTTTTTATTAGCAGACATTTCTGACAAAATCAGGGCCGGTACAAACTGGTACACAGTACCGGTACTTCTTGACCATGCCAGAACTTTTTAAGTGTACTGGAACTTCTCACGTGCTGCTGGTAAAACAAAGGCCGAAAGCTTAGGCCGCGCCACAGGGGTCTATAGTGCACTACCCCCCCCCCCCTCCCCAAAACCCCATTTCTCTAAAAGTCATAATGAGGAGAATGATCTATTAAAATGTTGATGTTAAAAATGTTGGGCTGCACTAGGCTCCTGTTTCAGCTGCAGATCTGCCCATTGAAAATGAAGCATTTCAGTAATATCAGCTCTATTAAAGGAGCGTCTCTGTGCTCTACTGAGCATCAACATGAGCTTCATGGAGGAAAATATGAGGAGTCGTTGTCTAGAAGTTCTGTAAAGCTGCAGAAAGTCAGACTTCAGAGGCGTGTGATCAATAAGCTTTATTGGAGTGTAAATGTGGGGCTCAGTCGGGACGTTTCACTGCAGCTCTCTTGAGTCTCTGCCACGGACACAGTCTTCATACTAGACTACAGACGTCTGCTGTGAGCTGCTGGAGAGTGACGGGACGTGTGCAGGTGTGATGGATCTCTTATAAACCAATAGGGAGTCAGAATGGTGTCTGTTTATACTTCTCATCCAATCAGGATCAGACTCACACTTTCCGGATGGAGAGATTTATCTGGAGAGGGTTTTTATTGATGACGAGCCGGAATAAAAACAAAGGGAAATGAAATAGGAGGAACGAGGCTGATTTTAAAATGTGGAGAGGAGAAATGAGGAGAAAGTTCAGATCATTGGGGGAAAATGTGAGAAGTAGAAGGAAAAAGTCTGAAGAATAAAGAATTACTCCAGTAAAGTTTAGAGAACCAACATTTCTACTGTAGTAAGATAACGAAGTATTTGTACTTCTTTACTTCACACCTCTGATGACCCTATATTTATAATGGCCTTCCTGTCGCCACTATAGAGGGAATGCATTGATTCACATTCCCGCTGGGACATGCCCCCTTTAGTCGGATTGAATGGCACATATTTTAGATTTCGATTTGTCTCTTAATTATAAACAGTTTGTAGTAGATTCATACTGAAATTTTAATAATTAAAAGCTTATTTTAGATTAGAACAGCTTGTTTCTTTATTTATTCATTAATATTTTGTGATTCTGGCTGCTGATCGCAAAGCTGCAAGGCTCGGGATTCGAACTCATGACCCCCCGCGTCCCTTGGTTTATTTTATTTTACACACTCCGCTGGTTAGTTTTCATGATCGTCTACAGACCAGTCCAAAATCAGCTCCAGGATCTCAGGCTGAAATACCAAGACTGTGAGATTTATGTCTGATCTACAGTATAAGGGATATTTTTACAGGCCCGAGCGAGAGCCTATGAAGGGCGACCATGCGGACATCATTGACCAGCTCAACCACCAGCTTTCCGAGAAAGCCACTACACAGATTGCTCTGAAGGCACTGCTGAATGACATCCAGACCACAAAGGAGAAGATTACTCAGGTGGAGACGGCCAAAAGTCACCTGACCCAAAACATGATCCAAGAGAGGAAGAGGTTTGCAGAGATGAAGGAGATGCTCCAGACAGAGGTACCCATCAGTTCTGCTCAGGGGTTTATGCCACTGTGCCTTTATACAGAATTTAGGTCATGTCTGCAGTCATACGCATGTATCTATTCTTTTACAATGGTTTCGGACATTCAGCCAATCAGAGTCTAGAACCTAAACTCTTTCGGTTCTCTCAATGCATGATTTGGTTGAACAGATTTCGGGAATCACGAGCACCATTCAGGAGCAGAAGAAGATGAATGCGGAGACACGCAGAGAGCTGGACGGAGTTACAGAGGAGCTCACGGACATGGAGGAGAAACTTAGAGAGAATATAGAGGTGAGAAGGTTCGAGGAGGACATCCGCCCTCAATACCAACAGGCCTCCCGCCTGTATGTATGAGGACACGTGCTCATTGTTTGCTTCTTCCATACGAGATGAATATATAAAATGAATGAATAAATAAATATATGTGTTCGGATGCAGTCGTATGCCAGAGCTCGCAAACACTCGCAAGTACAGTGAGGACACGCAGTCCAAAAACAATTTAAGTATTAACAGCACCCCCTTGTGCACAATCTGGTTAAACCTTAATGAGTGAGTGAGTTCAAATCCAGGTACATGGGGTGCTTTGCATCTTAAAGCACAGTTGAAGACAGATGTAGGATACAGGTTCTTTAAGGTGGAATGTATAATGAATGTTTGCTTGTGTTACAGCACATCTCCCAGCTGGAGACGAATATCTCCAGACTGAGACTGAAACACATGGAGCAGCTGGAGGACGAGATCAGAAAGTCTGAGGAGCTTGACAGGCAAAAGTAGGGCATAATATTGTTTAACCTCAGTTAAGAGCTGAAACTGTACTATAGTGAAAGTATGGTACCGTATCCCAATCTAACTCAATTAAAGAGCTGAAACTGTACTATAGTGAAAGTATGGTACCGTATCCCAATCTAACTCAATTAAAGAGCTGAAACTGTACTATAGTGAAAGTATGGTACCGTGTCCCAATCTAACTCAATTAAAGAGCTGAAACTGTACTATAGTGAAAGTATGGTACCGTATCCTAATCTAACTCAATTAAAGAGCTGAAACTGTACTATAGTGAAAGTATGGTACCGTATCCCAATCTAACTCAATTAAAGAGCTGAAACTGTACTATAGTGAAAGTATGGTACTGTATCCCAATCTAACTCAATTAAAAGAGCTGAAACTGTACTATAGTGAACGTATGGTACTGTATCTCAATCTAACTCAATTAAAGAGCTGAAACTGTACTATAGTGAAAGTATGGTACTGTACCTCAATCTAACTCAATTAAAAGAGCTGAAACTGTACTATAGTGAAAGTATGGTACTGTACCTCAATCTAACTCAATTAAAGAGGTGAAACTGTACTATAGTGAACGTATGGTACTGTATCTCAATCTAACTCAATTAAAAGAGCTGAAACTGTACTATAGTGAAAGTATGGTACTGTATCCCAATCTAACTCAATTAAAGAGCTGAAACTGTACTATAGTGAAAGTATGGTACTGTACCCCAATCTAACTCAATTAAAGAGCTGAAACTGTACTATAGTGAAAGTATGGTACTGTACCTCAATCTAACTCAATTAAAGAGCTGAAACTGTACTATAGTGAAAGTATGGTACTGTGTCCTAATCTAACTCAATTAAAGAGCTGAAACTGTACTATAGTGAAAGTATGGTACTGTACCCCAATCTAACTCAATTAAAGAGCTGAAACTGTACTATAGTGAAAGTATAGTACTGTATCCCAATCTAACTCAATTAAAGAGCTGAAACTGTACTATAGTGAAAGTATGGTACTGTACCCCAATCTAACTCAATTAAAGAGCTGAAACTGTACTATAGTGAAAGTATGGTACTGTACCCCAATCTAACTCAATTAGAAGCTGAAACTGTACTATAGTGAAAGTATGGTACTGTACCCCAATCTAACTCAATTAAAGTGCTGAAACTGTACTATAGTGAAAGTGTGGTACTGTATCCCAATCTAACTCAATTAAAGAGCTGAAACTGTACTATAGTGAAAGTATGGTACTGTATCCCAATCTAACTCAATTAAAGAGCTGAAACTGTACTATAGTGAAAGTATGGTACTGTATCCCAATCTAACTAAATTAAATAGTTGAAACTGTACTATAGTGAAAGTATGGTACTGTACCCCAATCTCACTCAATTAAAGAGCTGAAACTGTACTATAGTGAAAGTATGGTACTGTATCCCAATCTAACTCAATTAAAGAGCTGAAACTGTACTATAGTGAAAGTATGGTACTGTATCCCAATCTAACTCAATTAAAGAGCTGAAACTGTACTATAGTGAAAGTATGGTACTGTACCCCAATCTAACTAAATTAAAGTGCTGAAACTGTACTATAGTGAAAGTATGGTACTGTATCCCAATCTAACTCAATTAAAGAGCTGAAACTGTACTATAGTGAAAGTATGGTACTGTATCCCAATCTAACTCAATTAAAGAGCTGAAACTGTACTATAGTGAAAGTATGGTACCGTATCCCAATCTAACTCAATTAAAGAGCTGAAACTGTACTATAGTGAAAGTATGGTACTGTACCCCAATCTAACTCAATTAAAGAGCTGAAACTGTACTGTAGTGAAAGTATAGTACTGTATCCCAATCTAACTCAATTAAAGAGCTGAAACTGTACTATAGTGAAAGTATGGTACTGTACCCCAATCTAACTCAATTAAAGAGCTGAAACTGTACTATAGTGAAAGTATGGTACTGTACCCCAATCTAACTCAATTAGAAGCTGAAACTGTACTATAGTGAAAGTATGGTACTGTACCCCAATCTAACTCAATTAAAGTGCTGAAACTGTACTATAGTGAAAGTGTGGTACTGTATCCCAATCTAACTCAATTAAAGAGCTGAAACTGTACTATAGTGAAAGTATGGTACTGTATCCCAATCTAACTCAATTAAAGAGCTGAAACTGTACTATAGTGAAAGTATGGTACTGTATCCCAATCTAACTAAATTAAAGAGCTGAAACTGTACTATAGTGAAAGTATGGTACTGTATCCCAATCTAACTAAATTAAAGAGCTGAAACTGTACTATAGTGAAAGTATGGTACTGTATCCCAATCTAACTAAATTAAATAGTTGAAACTGTACTATAGTGAAAGTATGGTACTGTACCCCAATCTCACTCAATTAAAGAGCTGAAACTGTACTATAGTGAAAGTATGGTACTGTATCCCAATCTAACTCAATTAAAGAGCTGAAACTGTACTATAGTGAAAGTATGGTACTGTACCCCAATCTAACTCAATTAAAGAGCTGAAACTGTACTATAGTGAAAGTATGGTACTGTACCTCAATCTAACTCAATTAAAGAGCTGAAACTGTACTATAGTGAAAGTATGGTACTGTGTCCTAATCTAACTCAATTAAAGAGCTGAAACTGTACTATAGTGAAAGTATGGTACTGTACCCCAATCTAACTCAATTAAAGAGCTGAAACTGTACTATAGTGAAAGTATAGTACTGTATCCCAATCTAACTCAATTAAAGAGCTGAAACTGTACTATAGTGAAAGTATGGTACTGTACCCCAATCTAACTCAATTAAAGAGCTGAAACTGTACTATAGTGAAAGTATGGTACTGTACCCCAATCTAACTCAATTAGAAGCTGAAACTGTACTATAGTGAAAGTATGGTACTGTACCCCAATCTAACTCAATTAAAGTGCTGAAACTGTACTATAGTGAAAGTGTGGTACTGTATCCCAATCTAACTCAATTAAAGAGCTGAAACTGTACTATAGTGAAAGTATGGTACTGTATCCCAATCTAACTCAATTAAAGAGCTGAAACTGTACTATAGTGAAAGTATGGTACTGTATCCCAATCTAACTAAATTAAAGAGCTGAAACTGTACTATAGTGAAAGTATGGTACTATACCCCAATCTAACTCAGTTAAAGAGCTGAAACTGTACTATAGTCAAAGTATGGTACTGTACCCCAATCTAACTAAATTAAAGAGCTGAAACTGTACTATAGTGAAAGTATGGTACTGTATCTCAATCTAACTCAATTAAAGAGCTGAAACTGTACTATAGTGAAAGTATGGTACTGTATCCCAATCTAACTCAATTAAAAGAGCTGAAACTGTACTATAGTGAAAGTATGGTACTGTATCCCAATCTAACTCAATTAAAAGAGCTGAAACTGTACTATAGTGAAAGTATGGTACTGTATCTCAATCTAACTCAATTAAAGAGCTGAAACTGTACTATAGTGAAAGTATGGTACTGTATCCCAATCTAACTCAATTAAAAGAGCTGAAACTGTACTATAGTGAAAGTATGGTACTGTATCCCAATCTAACTCAATTAAAGAGCTGAAACTGTACTATAGTGTAAGTATGGTACTGTATCCCAATCTAACTCAATTAAAAGAGCTGAAACTGTACTATAGTGAAAGTATGGTACTGTATCCCAATCTAACTCAATTAAAGAGCTGAAACTGTACTATAGTGAAAGTATGGTACTGTACCTCAATCTAATTCAATTAAAGAGCTGAAACTGTACTATAGTGAAAGTATGGTACTGTATCCCAATCTAACTCAATTAAAAGAGCAGAAACTGTACTATAGTGAAAGTATGGTACTGTATCCCAATCTAACTCAATTAAAGAGCTGAAACTGTACTATAGTGAAAGTATGGTACTGTATCCCAATCTAACTCAATTAAAGAGCTGAAACTGTACTATAGTGAAAGTATGGTACTGTATCCCAATCTAATTCAATTAAAGAGCTGAAACTGTACTATAGTGAAAGTATGGTACTGTATCTCAATCTAACTCAATTAAAAGCTGAAACTGTACTATAGTGAAAGTATGGTACTGTACCCCAATCTAACTCAATTAAAGAGCTGAAACTGTACTATAGTGAAAGTATGGTACTGTACCCCAATCTAACTAAATTAAAGAGCTGAAACTGTACTATAGTGAAAGTATGGTACTGTATCCCAATCTAACTCAATTAAAGAGCTGAAACTGTACTGTCGCTGTTTTCTGTTGTTAGAGAGTTTCATGAGAAAGAGCTTCAGGAGGAGAGAGACGCATTTCCACAGAAAATCCAAAGCCTTCAGGAGAAAACAGCAGCGGTGAGGAATATTCAGTGCAGCCCTGGTGTTACAACACAATTTGCTTCTCTCCACTTTTTAAAACCCTCTTTTTTTGGGGAGGGGATCAAAACACTAAATCTCTGCGCTTAGATGTCAGATTTAAGGCATCGATTTCCTGCCTGAGGCGAATCCTGCTGAGCTGTCGTCAAATTGAGCGTTTGAAAAACACGGCCTTCAAAGGCATGTAGTGCAGAGATGACCTTTAGAGGAGCCGAGTGCTGGACTGCCCTCAGATCTGCAAGAGTTCACACAGACCAACCGGAGGCCATAAAGTCTGACCGTACAGGCTTATGAAAGGCTAACCAAGCCCCCAAACATCCCAGCGTTAAAGCACTCTCAAGCACACCAGCATACACTTCCACACAGACATGAAAAACACACCCCATGAAAACCCCACTTTTGGTCTTTTTGAATACATTTAAATATATGGACATCGATTTCAGCAATGCAGAGAAATTAGAGAGGATTCTGGAGGCTCTCGCCACGGTGATAACAGTGTCCATCATAACCTCGCTCAAAAAACGACATTCAGCCTGGGCCTGTTTACATGTGTTTCGCATCCGGACTCCACCCACCCAAGCCACGTCCTGTTCTCACAGCGGTCCAGCGGCAGGAGGTACAGAAGCTTGAAGACCAGAACCAGTCAGGTCAGAGACAGCTTCCATCCTCAAGCCGTTCGGCTGCTGAACGAACAATAGCTTGTGGACTGTGGACCTCACCTGTACCATCACACCTTCTCCCCATACACACACACACACACTGCACCCTGCACTTACTACTGGAGACCCTATGCTCAGTCCCTCACCCACCCACACTACACCTGAACTACACCCGAACTACACCCATCCTGTGATTTGGATTTGGATAGTATATCTGATACTCTGACCAGATTCTGTTTACACTTACCATTAAAATGCGTCTCCAGCACCTACATCCTTTCCGTTTACCACCAAAACTGTCCTGCATGGTCAGTGGAGCTGATGTAATGGGCCGAGTTCATTCAAAACCAGAGGTGGTCATAATATTCTGATATGACTGTGACTAATACGACACAAGACATTAACACACACACCGTAACAGTGAGCTCCCAAATGGTGGGCAGCTATTGCTGTGGTGCCTGGGGACTAGGGAGGGTGAAGGGCCTTGCTTAAGGGCCCAACAGTGGCAGCTTGCCACCACCACTGCCCCAGCAGTAGTCTGGACGTCAGAGTGAAGACTCTAACAGATTTTGTTGTTTTGTCTTCAGGTGGAAAATCAGCTGGAAGAAGGACGGCAGGTGAACAGTGTTCTTCTAGAGTCCATCAGCAAGTTCTCAGCCAGTTTCCGAGCTCAGAGGAAGAGGGAAGACGATGCCTTGGCAGAGCAGCGCAGCGTTTTCACACAGTACAGATTCTACACATCTCAACACACGCTTTACTCACTGATTTTCCTCCCACCTTAAGTCCCTTAAGTAAAATAGACATTGCAGTTATTCAGTGACATCAAATATTTAGAGACGTGCATCATTTCTGCCACATACACTATATTGACAAAAGTATTGGGACACCTGCTCATTCAGTGTTTCTTTAAAGAAGGCTTTCTACTAGATTTTGGAGAAGGATTGCTGTGATTGGGTTCGAATGCATTCACTAACAGGGGCTTTGGATGATGATCACCACCCCACCTCATCACCCCCAATTCCCAACTCATCCCAAAAGTACTGGATGGAGCTCCTCCATCATCATTCCAGAGAACACAGTTCTTCCACTGCGCCACAGCTCCTCGATGCTGGGGGGCTTTATTATACCCCTGTACTAGCCCACACCTGGCATTAATAGGCAGCATGGTGCCAGAGGCAGTACTTCTTCTCTACAGGGACTAGACAAGCTGTGTGTGTGCATTTGCACATCTGTGTGCAGCTTAAAGTGTCCACAAACATTCGGACATTTGCTGTGGTTGTATGTGAATTAACCTCACAGTCCTTGTTTTCCCTCAGGCTGGAAAGGTCTAAGCACAGGCTTGAGGAGCACATTGCCTCCATCGCCAAGTACATGCTGGAGGTGAAGGAGATGGAGGAGGAGATCAAGCAGCTTCATGAAGTCAGGATGTAAGATTCAGCCCCTCTCTGCCTCTTAACCCAAATATAGAGGATCAGCCGAGGCATGTTCAGCACCTGGGCTTTACAAGATAGCTATATGCTAGCTGAGTGCTAGATACTGTAGACACTTTAAACGGCATCTACTTTTAATGAGTTCTAGCTAGACACTTATGGGCCAGGTGCTAGATACTTTAGCTACTTTAAATGAGTGATTGATACTTTTGACAGGGTACTAGATACTTTTGACAAGCGGTAGCTAGATACTTTAGCTACTTTTAACAAGTTCTAGCAAGATACTAAGTGCCCAAGTGCTAGATACTTAAATGTTTTTAATGGGTGATAACCAGATACCAATGGCCCAAGTACTAGATACTTTAGACACTATAAACAAGTGATTGAGAATCTAGAAAAGCGTTCTAGATTCTTTAGCTGAAGTATCTTGAACTCATTAAAGGCATTTACATTTTGCAAGTTCTAGCTACATACTTTAGATAAAGATCAATGATAAAGGATCCTAGATACTTTAGCTACTTTTAATGAGTGCTAGCTAGATACTAAGTGCCCAAGTTCTAGATTCTTTAGATGCTTTTAATGGGTGATAGCCAGATACCAACGGCCCAAATGCTAGATACTTTAGACACTATAAACGAGTGATTGATACTTTTGACAAGTGGTAGCTAGATGTTAAGTACTAGATACTTTAGCTACTTTTAAGATCTAACTAGATACTAACTGCTCAAGTGCTAGATACCTTAGATGCATTTAATGAGTGATAGCCAGATACGAACAGCCCAAGTGCTAGATACTTTAGATACTTTAGACACTTTAAACGAGTGATTGATACTTCTCAAAGGGTCCTAGATACTTTTGATACCTTTAATGAGTCCTAGGTACTTTAGCTACTTTTAACGTGTTCTAGCTAGATACTAAGTGCCCAAGTGCTAGATACTTCTGATGCTTTTAATGGATGATAGCCAGATACCAACGGCCCAAGTGCTAGATACTTTAGACACTATAAACGAGCGATTGATACTTTTGACAAGTGGTAGCTAGTTGTTAAGTACTAGATACTTTAGCTACTTTTAACAAGATCTAACTAGATACTAACTGCTCAAGTGCTAGATACTTTTGATGCTTTTAATGGATGATAGCCAGATACCAACGGCCCAAGTGCTAGATACTTTAGACACTTTAAACGAGTGATTGATACTTTTGATACTTTTAACAAGTGGTAGCTAGTTGATAAGTGCCCAAGTACTAGATACTTTAGCTACCTTTAACAAGATCTAACTAGATACTAACTGCTTAAGTGCTAGATACTTTAGATGCTTTTAATGAGTGATTGATACTGTTTAAAGGGGCCTAGATACTTTTGACAAGTGGTAGCTAGAGCTTTAGCTGCTTTTCTAGCTAGATACTAACTGCCTAAGTGCTAGATTTTTTAGATGCTTTTAGTAGATAATAGCCAGATACTAACAACCCAAGTGCTAGATACTTTAATCAAGTGATTGATACTTTTTCAAGGGTCAATAGCTACTTTTAACAAGTTACTTTAGCTACTCTTGACGAGTACTAGCTAGATACTACGATTTCTTAAATGCTTTTAATGGGTGATAGCCAGATACTAATGGCCCAAGTGCTGGATACTTTAGACAGTTTAAACAAGTGATTAATACTTTTTAAAGGGTCCTAGATACATTTAGCTACTTTTAATGAGTGCTAGCTAGATACTAAGTGCCAAAGTGTTAGATACCAACTGCTCAGCACTAGATAGTTTAGCTACTTTTAACGAGCGCTGAATACTTTAGATACTTTCAGCTAATGGGATTCCTACCTGCTATAACAGCTCGCACCAACCCTCTGAATATTTGTACACACAAGCTAAATAATGCCGGGACTGGGGAAAATAAAATTCCTCACTGGGGAAATTCCTGAATTTCCATGGACAGCAAACATGTCTTGGCTGGTAGACTACATTTGGGGTAGAGGAGATTACATAAGTCTCCACAGTGTCTGCTGATCGTTTACTTTACTTTTGTCATTGCTTTCAGAGTCAACACAGAGCTGTTTCAGAAGAACCTAGAGGAGCGTCAGCGTCAGCTCGCCAAAGAGAAGAAGATCAGGTCCCAACAGCCACTTCAGATCTTTACTGATGCATCAGAGAGACCGTTTTTAACACTGTATACACTAATGTTCTGTGCTCAGGGAAGCGCTGGAGGTCGAGAGAGATGAACTCTGTCAGTCTCTGAAGACCCTTAAAGAACATCATGAACAGCGCGTGAGGGAACTGAGCTCAGATATCACATTAATGAAGAAGAAATACAGCGACCTACAAGAGGAGGTCAGAGCCGCTTAACGTTAAATACTCTGAAAACCCTCATTGATAGTCAAATTAGTGCCTAAAAGGGTTTAATGTGTTTGTAGGAGAAGAAACTTGTAACCATGAGGTCTCTGATCGACCAGCTCTCCAGCAGAGTCGCTGAAGCTGAGGAGGAGTGCAGACAGATGGAGATGAATTACTGTGATGAAATACAACAACTGACTGTAAGACAAATCCCAAATACTCCAATAAACCTGACCAGCTATACAGTAAAACACCATTCACTCACTGGCCACTTTATGAGAAACACCTACCTTGCGCTTCCACTGACTGGCCGCTTTATCAGAAACACATACCTTGCACGTACACTCACTGGCCACTTTATTGGAAACACCTACCTTATACAAACTGAACATCAACAGATCATCTATGGTCGCTAACTGAACACCAGCGAGACGGAACTACTAAAGAGCCGTTTCTGATAAAGTGGCCAGTGGCTGTATATGGTAAAATGCCATGTTTAGTGTGTCTCCTCTTTGAAAGATGGAGGCTGAATCCAACACAAAAGCTCGACTCGATCAAGAGGAAGCACTTCAGGTCCAGGAGCCCCTGCTGAAGGAGGTTGAGGCTCAGCTTGACGTCGACCTTTCCAGGCATGAGACCCTCAGAGTACAAACAACAGGTACGGTACAGCCGTCACTCCCGTCCCACTACTGCAGCAAATATACAGACAGGACCACTGACAGGACCACTGACAGGACCACTGACAGGACCACTGACAGGACCACTGACAGGACCACTGACAGGACATTAAAATACATTTACAAATAAATTAAAATATAATTGTGTAAATTTTCTGTATTTCTGTCTGAAATGTCTAAAAAGAGAAACATACTATTTTGAATCTTTTTTTTTTTTTATAATGACATCACCATTACCACCGTCTGCATTGACCAATATGATATTTGCATAAAAATTATCACTAAAAATTTTATTTTTATTAACCATTTATTTTTTGCAGAATTGTGTGTCACGGTTTACATGATATATAATGACATTAATAAAAACCTTTTCATATTTGATTGATTTGTGTGCGCCCCTTAGTTTGACCTACCACCCCGTCACACTAACTTATTTTTGACTATAAATAATGTACTGTTGGAAGTGACATCATTGGAGCCTTTGGAGCAGCCAGAACCCAAAAAGGCCAATTCTGAAGTTCTTTTATATTGTTTATTTGTTGTTTTTTCTGTGCTGGACAGGGTTTGTCAAGCCCAACCCAACCACCCCGTCACACAAAAAGGATAAAAAAAAAACCCAAAAAACTTTTTTTTAATACTGTAATGGTATGAAGTTATTTTTATGTTGATCATCACTTTTATCGTCCCACATTTATCGACTGGTTCGACCATGAATTTAGTAAAAATATTAGATTTTAAAGTGTGGGGAGTGTTTGGGATCGTTATGGACCTCAATTCTTCAATTTAAGGTTATGTTTTTTTCTCCAGTAAATTTCTCATCACCTGACCCAGTAAACCAAACCAGCCTGACCAGAACCAGTGTTGCCAACTTAAAAACAAAAGATGATAGAGGTGTCTGAAAATTCGCATACACCTTCATTATGAGCTGAGCTGGAAAAAATCTCCAATATCACCAGAAAAAGTAGCTAGATTTGTCGCTAAAAAAAAAGTTGCTAGAGGGGTCTGAAAAGTCGCTAGATATAGAAAATTCGCTAGATATAGAAAAGTCGCTAGAGGGGTCTGAAAAGTTGCTAGATATAAAAGAAAGTCGCTAGAGGGGTCTGAAAAGTTGCTAGATATAAAAGAAAGTCGCTAGAGGGGTCTGAAAAGTCGCTAGATATAGAAAAGTTGCTGGATATAAAAGAAAGTCGCTAGAGAGGTCTGAAAAGTCGCTAGATATAAAAAAAAAGTCGCTAGAGTGGTCTGAAAAGTTGCTAGATATAGAAAAGTTGCTAGATATATAAAAAAAAGTTGCTAGAGGGGTCTGAAAAGTCGCTAGATATAGAAAAGTTGCTAGATATATAAAAAAAAGTTGCTAGAGGGGTCTGAAAAGTCGCTAGATATAAAAAAAAAGTCGCTAGAGTGGTCTGAAAAGTCGCTAGATATAAAAAAAAGTTGCTAGAGGGGTCTGAAAAGTTGCTAGATATAGAAAAGTCACTAGATATATAAAAAAAAAAGTCGCTAGAGGGGTCTGAAAAGTCACTAGATATAAAAAAAAGTCGCTAGAGGGGTCTGAAAAGTCGCTAGATATAGAAAAGTCGCTAGAGGGGTCTGAAAAGTTGCTAGATATAAAAGAAAGTCGCTAGAGGGGTCTGAAAAGTCGCTAGATATAGAAAAGTCGCTAGATATAAAAAAAAGTCGCTAGAGGGGTCTGAAAAGTTGCTAGATATAGAAAAGTTGCTAGATATATAAAAAAAAGTTGCTAGAGGGGTCTGAAAAGTCACTAGATATAAAAAAAAGTCGCTAGAGGGGTCTGAAAAGTTGCTAGATATAGAAAAGTCACTAGATATATATAAAAAAAAAAAGTCGCTAGAGGGGTCTGAAAAGTCACTAGATATAAAAAAAAGTCGCTAGAGGGGTCTGAAAAGTTGCTAGATATAAAAAAAAAAGTCGCTAGAGGGGTCTAAAAAAAAAGTTGCTAGATATATAAAAATCGCCATATATAAAAAATAATAAAAAAGCCGCTGGAGGGGTCTGAACTCGACTTGCGACTTTTTTTTTAGCAACAAATCTAGCAACTCTTTCTGGTGTTATTGGAGACTTTTGGAGACTCTGAGGTGAATACACATGTTTTTCAGTTACTGTCCTCAGCAGCGGGGCTGTCGTGAGCTCCGTCTAGCGACTTTTAGGACAGCCAATAGCTGCGTTCCTTACTGAGGAGTTTGGCAACACTGACCAGAACTCACATCACACCTTTGTCAGTATTTGTGAAAGGGCTACTGGCCTTAGTATCGGTCACCGACAGACGATGTGAGCTGAAGTTCATCAGGTGTTGTGTTGTGCTGTTTGTTGTGCTGCTTTTCAGTCTTCTAAAGTAGCTAATGCTAATGCTAATTAGCCATGCTATTAAACAGTAGAAACCGGTTACTCTGGTGTTGTTCAGGCTGTGAAACATCCTGCAGTGAGGACAAGATCAGACGGCGGTTTGATCAATGATGCTGAAATGTTCTTGACGATATATTTATTTGTGTTATTCAGGACTACAGCGTCATCATTACAGCCTTCATCTGTGAACGTGAAGGCTGCTATGCTAAGCTAATGGTTACACATTGAGATGAACTGGTTTACAGATGTTTGATATTAAGATGTTAATATATCTGCTTACTTTACCAGAGATGAAGACCAGAAAAATACATCTGGAGCTTTCCATTCGGCAGATGAAAGAACAGATCGCTGAGCTTCTTCAGCCAAAGGTCGAACATTGTACAGTTCCCATTCTTTTTTTTTTGCAGGGGGTTATTTGGGTGGCATGTGGTGCCGCAGGTAAACCTATTGGCACTATGCTGCATAATGCCAGGTGTGGGCTAGTAAAGGGGTATAATAAAGCCCCCCAGCATTGAGCTGTGGAGCAGTGGAAGAACTGTGTTCTCTGAAATGATGGTGGTGGAGCTCCATCCAGTACTTTTGGGATGAGTTGGGGGTGATGAGGGTAAGAAGGGGTGAAGGATAGACTCTTTTGAATAGCCTTGATTTCAGAAGACATGAATGTGTGTGTGTCCCAATACTTTTGTCCCTCTTATCTGTAATCTCTGGATCATAGGAGGGCTTGAAGAGAGAGCTGCAGACGTTGCGGGCCCAGCATATGCAGATGCTAATTAATCAAGCGGGTAAAATCAGCACCGCTGAGAAGATCGTCTACAAGAATGGGCTGATTCTGGAGCAGGTCAGCATGGAGAACAGTCGGCTGCACCTGGTGAGTGGACCAGTAATTCACCTCACATCAGTGAACATGCTCTGCAGGAGACACCAGACAAGCTTTATGAACTAAAGACGGGTCTCTGTTGTGTTTAGAGGATTGAACAAATGAAGGAGGACGTCTCTACCGCAGAGACGGAGACAGAGAGGCACTCGGAGCAGAAGGACCGGATGAAGAAAGAAGTGCGGTTCCTCTGGAGTGAGTCCATCACGGTCCATCACTCTGAAATCTCCCACAAAGCGGCAGATTTACTGACATTCAGGGCTGTCTGTCGTAAAAACCCCATTTTACCTCTGAGAAGTGACTGTTAGTGTTTAAGACACTAGAGTCAGACACTACCAAACCCTACACCACCAATGTCTTTAAATTTCATCATTTATACAATAGAATTAATAGAAATGTAACCCCCCCACCTCCTGAGAATCAATCCCAGGAGCAGAAGATCAGCTGCAGAAGATCAGAACATGGTTGGAGAGGATTATTCTGGAGGAGTCTGGAGTCTGATTTAAACCTCAGACGTTTAGTCTGGTCTGATCTTGATGGTTGAAGCTGGTGGTGAAGAAGATCACCATCATGGCCAGATCCAGAGAGCTCTCCGAGGCCTTCAGAAAGAAGGGTGGAGATGCAGAGTGAGAGTCTGGGAAGGGCTTTAAACAGATCTCAGAACAGTTAGAGATGAGATCAGACGCTGTTCCACTGTCCACTAAATCATTTACAAGTGGAACAGCTGACCAACATGAGCAGATCAGGACGTCCTAGCAAGTTCAGCCCAAGAGCCGAACCTCAAGACAGTCCTACAAAGTCATCATGGGATCTACAGTGAGGAAACACCATGTAATTTCAACTGGGACACCCCCACAAGTCTGATTTCCTACTGGGAGAGGCGGGAGAGGCGGGAGAGCCCTACCAACCCAAAGTTCAAAATCCAATATGGCCGCACCGGCCAGCTATAGTGATAAAGGCAGTCGTGTTATACAGTTTATTAGTACTTCTGTCTACCTGTGTCTCATTAAACCAGCCGTACACTCAGTACTGTCCAACTTCTATGTGTTGGAGGTGATTCCATGGTGTTTGGATAATGCATGGTTATCGACTGGTATCGCCAACAATGCAGACCTGGGACACATTTGGTTAGATTTGCCAAATCTTTTTGAAATAACTCGGGTGTGACGTCATTCCAGCTCCAACATCCAAGGTTAATGGCCAAGACACAGCCTGAAGCTTACCTGAGAACCCCTACACACACCTGGACATCTGGAACAACATCTTCTTTTATCTTATCACTGTCTTTCTTTCCTCCAGGCAGTCTGACGAAGGCGTGGGCTACAGATAAACGGGCTACTGAGGTAGGAGTTTAAATATCAGCCATGAATATACAAGGAATGGTCATAGCAGTAATGGACTGTGGTTTAAAAATGGCCATTTATCTAAACTTGCAGCAATATATTTGTAAATCACCATCTATTTGCATAGAATATCAAAGGTGGTTGGTGTGGCGCATTAGATAACACCACTAAAGACTGGGGTTCGATTGCCGGTCTGGGTGACTATGCTGCGCTACACCAATTAAGAGTCCTTGGGCAAGACTATTAATGCTACACCTCTGTACCACAAGTAACCTTGTACGTCGCTCTGGATAAGAGCGTCAGATAAATGCAGTAAATAGCTCCACCCCTACTCACCTGACCACTCCTCTCGCTGTAGGAATCTATAACGAGAGACGAGAAGCACCTGGTAGACCTGCACAGCTTCACGATCAAGATCCAGCAGAGGACGCACCACATCGGAGACATCAACAGCAGACTGGAGAAGCAGCTGATGGGCATGAGCTCCCTGTTAGAGAGCGCTATCTAATTCCTAAAAAAAAAAGAGGTGGAGGCATTTAAACAGCTGGAGAACATACAGTCCAGAGCCGAGTGTATGAACCAAAGTCATTCATTTCACCTTTGAATACCTTTGAATTAAAAAGGTTATTTTTGGTACTGTGCCTTTAAGACATATATGCATATAAGCTATATGCAAATGATCTCTGCTCTGATTGGCTTACCTGTAATGTTCCTAGTTTAGAAAGCAGTCGGGCCTGCAGTGAGAAGGAAAGTACACAGACTTGGCTTTAGGAGCAGAGATAAACTGCTGTGTGGTGAAGGGGCAGTCTTATGTAAATTATTCATGGATGTGACATCACAACCATGAGGAACTCAAAACAGGCTGGATTTGCTGCTTAGGTGCCATATATGGGCGTTATGGGCTGGGGTTTGAGTGGTAGGTTATTTTAAGTGATATGGGTCCTTTAAAGGGTAGTCAGCAGTGTGTGTGTGTGTGTGTGTGTGTATGTTTGCGCGCAGTGCAGGTATTCATTCATTCAGTCATTTCTGATACTGTTGTGACATTACATTTATTAAACATGAAAAAGCACTTCTGATAAACATCCATCTCTCTGTTTTACCCAACGTGTAAAACACACAACTTACATGTTGACAGACTGGAGTGTGAGTGTGTGTGTGTGTGTGTGTGTGTGTGTGTGTGTGTGTAGATCTCCCCCAAAAAATGTTGTAAATATACATGCATAAGAATCTCCAACATTTATTCTGTAACGTTTAGAACTTTAAAAGGATATACGGCCACGAGAGATGGTCCATTTATATACTATAGCTATATGCTTCCAGTACAAAGTGTACATCTACATACACATAAACATATTATATATATCGTCATCGTTAGAAGCAGCAGCGTTCTCATCAGATACACACGCGTCTATAAGCCGGACAGCTAATGAAGGTCAGCCTGTAAGTCTTCATATAAGAATATTCACATGCAGGTGAGAGTTTTGGCACACAGGAGCTTTTTTGTTTACATCTGATATTTAGAGGAAATAAAAAAGATACATAATAATAATAATTCAAGGGCTCCACGATACAATTCACAGACCAGCTGCAATTCCTAAAGATTTCTATTTACACATAACAGACACGCGTCCTTCAGTACAGCCACAGACCTCAAAATAAGATCACAGAAGTCACAAAAATAATAAAATAAAATAAAATAAAAAATAGTACCATACTCCTTAACTTACCATGAGCTGAAATATTAGCGTATTTTTGAAGAGTTCAGATATACAGCCTGTATAAGTGCTAGGCAATATACAGAATATTGGTGTTGATGTCCAATCAAAAACATGTCCCATCTGTTTGTAGTTTTCTCTATGGTTTGAACCCTGTGGCTGACTCTTATTTTTACATTGACCTCAATTCAGAGTTAAGGACATTTTTGCCTTCTCCTGTAAAGTCACTATTTTGGAGATACATGGTTTTCATTGGACAGCGATGATATAATTCAATGTCAGTCGCTATGCAATTTTCAGTTTAGTGAGATAACGAGGAGTTAATTAGTAAGAATGAGTTTGTGTATAATTTACTGGGGGCAAGACAAAAACATTTACAAAATAAAAAATAATAATACTAAAAAAAAAAAAAATATATATATATATATATATATATATATATATATATATTGTATTTTACGTTTTGACCTCAGAATTGATCAGTTAGCCAGATAACGCAAGTCCAAAGTTAAGCTTGTCCAACAAGAGAAGAGCAATCCAAGACTCCGGTCTATAAGAGGCGGACAATGTGATGATACAGTGATAAATGGCAAGATTCTCTGAAAATTATGGATGATTTTATTACACAGAGTAGAATTAGTTATGTTTAATAGGTGTAGTGCAGTTTTATTATTCATTTAAAACATATTATTTTTGTTGTGCTAAATAATGTAACACAAAATGCAGATTGTGTACCAGATTTTAAAAACTCTCTGTTTAAGTATGATGATATAATATTTTTTGCCATAACTTCCAGCCCATCAAAGTTACATTTCCTTTGGTCCAAAGCTTCTCGGAGCTCAAGCGTGAATCGAAAAACACAAACCGGAAACCTGACCAAACGTTAAAGCTATATATTTATGTTTATATGATGATTAATAGGGCTGGGCAATATGACGATATTTTTTGGTATTGTGATGAATTTTGTTACTGTGGTCGACAGTCGAGGATATCTAGGATACTTCTGGTGCTTAATAAACACTGATCAGCTGCAGGTTTCATTACAGACAGTGTAATTAGATGAAGTTCAGGAGAAAACTGAATAGTAGTTTTTTAGAATCTGTGGCTGCTGATGTATTTAGTCTGTAATTAATGTGATACATACTGTGGATCATGAAAAATGTCTAGAAATATTGTGATAGTATTATTTTTTTTTTAATTGCCCAGCTCCATTTACTGTATTACAATTCTGTCTGTTGGGTAGTTTTTAACATTTAAAAAAAAAAAAAAAAAAAAAAAACTTGATTTGATTAAATTGAAGTATGAAATTTTTATCATTAACTAAACTCAACTGGTCACTATTAGATGTGATTCCTTCATTTTTGACCAATCAGAACCAGCTCTGTGCCGTTTCAACTCATCATATTAAATGTAGTTATTGAACATAACTGGAATAATAATAAACTGAAGAATCATTACTTTAAACTGATCAGCCATAACATTAGTACCATGTGAGGTTAAACACACATTGTTTATCTTCATCTACAGTGTCTCCTGTCTAAGGGGTGGATTAACATATATTAGGCAGCGAGTGAAGGAGCAGTCAGTTCTTGAAGGTGATGAAGGTGATGAAGCAGGAAAAATGGACAAGCGTAAGAATCTGAGACACTTTGACAAGAACCAAACTGTGATGTTCTAGATAATGACTGGGTCAGAACATCTCCAGAACATCAGCAAGCAGGTCTTGTAAGGTGTTGCCTCTGGTATGCAGTGGTCAGTACCTACCAAAAGTGCTCCAAGGAAGAAGGACAACCGGTATACTAGCGACAGGGTCATGGGTGCCTAAGTCTCACTGATACTAATGGAGTTCCCGCCCACCTCACAACCTACAGGACTTCCTTCAGAGGTCTCGTGGAGTCCATGCCTCAAATGGTCAGATCTGTCTACTTAGTATTAAGCATATTATGGTTCTAATGTTATGGCTGATTGGTGTGATACTGCAACTGATCAATACCGCCCAGCACTAGCCTTGGAAACTGTACACTTTACATGATGCCAGCTTTCTAGGAGGAATATCAACCCTTAGAGGCTCACAATGGACTTACAGGTTCTGAGTGACGTCACAGGGACGTTATGGCTCTAAGGTGTCCGTGTGAAGGTGGTTAGAAATGACGTCACTGCTCAGTGTGACCTTAAGCCCCCAGTGGAGGGAACCTTCTGCCAGGTCAGTGTCCATTCCCACCTTCAGATAGAATCCTGTTCGGCTCAGTGAACCTGGCTGTGAGTAAATAAAATAGAGCCGGTCCAGGTACCAGAGCCAACAGAGGCAAATCCTGACTCAGTTTGTTCAATCGGGTGATCGATATGATGCCGTACGCGTGCAGGAGCCAATGGCTGAACAGCACCACCAGCCGCTTCTTTTTGGCAACAAGATTCTTGAAAGACTGCGGGAAGAGAACAGAGTAGCCACATGAGAGGCGGCTCGCAATCCACCCAGCCCAGAAGTCCAAACACAGGCTGGATACGTCCTGTGTATACAGTGGTGGTTTCGCTGGTGCTGCTGATGGTGGTGGAGGCTATTGTCAGATACAACTACTAGAATAAAAACAACTAATTATGTCCTAATTATACCAATTAGTGTGCTTATTGTGTGTGGGCCTTAAATTCTGTACCACCTTAGTTTCAGTGCTATGTTAATTAAAGTACTACCTTAAATTTAGTGTCAGTGTAAACTCAGTACTATCTTCAGCAAGGCGCAACCATAATAAATCATAGTGCTTGTGCTAATATGGTGAGAACTGGGAGTCTTACCTGTATCTCTGACGCGGACATATAAACTGCCAAGGTGACCAAAGACAGCACCAAAATAATGTATGGGAAGGCATAATCTGATTAAAAGACAAGAAGAACATTAATAAGATCTCAAACAACAGCGTCTCAAACTGCACTCCTAAAGAAAGACCACAGAACTGCTCATCAGTTCCTTACCAACCTGAATCAGGTGTTCAATCAAGAAGAAATTAAATAAAAATAATAATAAATAAATAAATAAATAAATAAAAAATACATATACATTGTGTGTGTGTATTCAATAAATTAATGAAATAAAATAATAAATTACATACATATAAAATACAATTAATTAATTAATTAAAATAATGAAATAAAATAATAATAAATAACTAAAAGAAAATAAAAATAATACATAGACATACATATATACATTTATATACACATACAAAATAGAAATGACTATAACAATTAGGGGTTATCATGCATGCGGTAGTACGTGTGTATCTATACATACATACATACATACACACACACACACACACACACACACACACACACATATATACATATATACATATATGTGTATGTGTATGTGTGTGTGTGTGTGTGTGTGTGTGTGTGTAAGTAAATATATTGTTATAGTGGAGGTGTTTCACAGACACAAAAACATCCAAATGCACCAATCTGAACACCGCTTGTCTGCAAGTTGTCCAAAAGGAATACCTACAGAGCAGACCTCCTCCCACTGCTTGCAGAACAGTGAGGATGGGGAAGAAATAGAGGGCAGCATAGATGCTTTTGAAGCGGTCAGTCTTCCCCAAACCACACGCTATCTTCTTCACCAGGAGCGGCCGCAGCATCATCATGAGGACCAGGCAGAAGGCGTAATAGATAAGCACAATGGTGTACCTGCAGAGCACACCAGTAAAGTGTCAGCTACACAGCAGCCTTAATTATACACCACATGTCCAAAAGTTTGTGGACACTCCTTCTAGCTACTTTAAGTTGCACCAATTGCTGACATAGACGTACAAATGCACATACATACACAGCTTGTCTAGTCCCTGTAGAGAAGAAGTACTGCCAATAGAATAGGACTCCCTGAAGCAGATCAAAATATTAGCGCCATGCTGCCTAATGCCAGGCGTGGGCTAGAGGGGTATAATAAAGCCCCCCAGCATTGAGGAGCTGTGGAGCAGTGGAAGAACTGTGTTCTCTGGAATGATGGTGGTGGAGCTCCATCCAGTACTTTTAAGATGAGCTGGGTGGAGATCACCATCAACCAACATTCTGACCTCACTAACGCTCTTGTCACTGAATGCAATCAAATCCTCACAGCAATGCTCCTCCAAAATCTAATAGTCTTCTTCACTGGACAGTAGAGACAGTTACTCCAACAAAAGCAGAAGCAACTATTTTTAATATCCTTAATTTCAGAAGAAACAGTAAATGAGCAGGTGTCCCAATACTTTTGTCCATTAAGTGTACACCAGATTTCAGTACATATTTACCGGCCCCTGAGTTACTGACTCCAGCATTCAGTTATTAAATGCAAGCTAAAATGTGCAGTGATGCATCACTCTGCTCATAATCCAGGAGAGGAAGCTACTCACAGAGGAAACACAGCTTCCTGAGTGCAGTGCAGCGTGGTGACGTAGTCAGGGCTGGGGTTGTAGAGCATCGTGTACCAGTCAGACAGCATCTGGACACGGCAGGAGCGGATGGTGAGCTGGCCAACTGGATCGCTCACCAGCAGAGTGACCACTGCTGCAGCGCTGCACTCGAAGAGGGCAGTGATGTGCTGGAACAGGGCGCTGGAGCTACGGGCGTAGCGGAAAACACAAGCATGGTTTTTGAAAAAATTAAGGCCATTACAGTTTACACTGTTCCAGAACTACGTATGAGCTAATAGAGACATCTAGAAACATATTACATTTTAATGAATTATTGTATTACATTACTATGAATATGAATTTAATCACTGTCCAAAAAATAAATAAATAAAAAATCAATTTCTATTTATTTAATTTGGACACAGCAGCGACCAAACCTATGTATTGATATATATTAAAATATGATATTTTATCGTATCGTGATAAATTTGGTTATTGTGACAATAATAAGCCTCTCTAATCATATGGAGGAGACTGTTAATGTTAATAAACACTGATCAGCTGCAGGTTTCATTACTAACAGTGTGATTAGACTGAAGGGTTCATTAGATGAAGAGCAGCAGATGTTGAGTAGAAATCACTGGATTCAGTACAGGAGAGGATCTGAATATTAGTTTATAAGAATCTGTCGCTACTGATGCTGATTTACCTGTGATTGCAGGTGATGTATCGTGATAAATATCGTGTATCAGGGAAAAACGTCATTAAATATCGTGATACAGCATTTTTACCATATCACCCAGCCCTACTCTGCACTTAAACTTCCATAAAACATTAAAAAAACAAGGTTTCTGCACGATAGTGACAAGAAATTTACAGAAATGACCTGACGTGCTCATCCAGAACTCTTACATGTGAATCAAGTCACACAGGTCCCATAATGTAGAGTTAGGAGTCTTACCCAAGCCATATAATATGACATATACAGAAATCGATGGTACACCTTCCTTGGGCACCTGGTGCGCCATCGATTTATGCATATGTAATATTATATCTATATATCTATAGCTCTACAACATCCAAGGGTTAGTATCCTAGAAACCATGAATTTTGTGGGATGTTCTGGAGCCGCCGTAGTGAAGGTGTCTTGAGAATGCACTTCTCGTACAATGAGGGCCTCGCAACAGAATGTGGTGCCAGAGGGGGCCGAGGACTGAGGGGGCCGGCGAGTGCTACAGAGCAATCTGTGCCCCCACTGCGGAGCAGCTAACCTCTATAATAAACTCCTTCCATGCCGTGTCAGGGGTGGTCATTCCCACTATTACGTAGGTGGTCATAATGTTCTGATATATGTTGCATAAATGATCGTTAATAACAGGGTGGTATTACCATGGTTACTGTTTATCTGATCTGAATACATGTAACACAAGGGGTAGCTTTACCTTTTCTTCCCAGAATACCATTCAATAAAGAACCAGTGCAGAACCAGAGGAAGCATGGCCATGAAGCCCAGGTACAGCCAGTCGTACAGCTCAGGAGAGAGCTCACATTTTTTGCAGATTTTCTCTATGGTGGTCCTCTCTCCGCGAGGGCAAACCTGGCAGATCATATAACAGTTTTTTAAGTTTCAGGAATGTCAGCATTAACAGAGGACCTTTCTGTGTGGGCTGTGATTCTCTCAGCAAAAGGAAGTTTGAAACTGACAGGGGCAGTGGTGCTCAGCGGTTAGAGCTCCGGGCTATTGAGGACAGGGTTGTGGGTTCGATACCCGGGCTCGGCAAGCTGCAACTGTTGGGCCCTTGAGCACTCTCTTTGCTCCCCAGGCGCTGGATGTGTGTGTGCTCACTGCCCCTAGTTCACTAGTGTGTGTGTAAGTGTGTGTTCACTACCACAGATGGGTCAAATGTGGACACATTTCGCTGTACACAGTACAGTGACAAATACACGCATCTTTTTACCAGATTTACAGCCCTGTAAAGAACACGTATTGCATTTACATTAATAAATAACAAGCAAATAGACAAATTAACAACTTCAGATTAAGACTGACACTATTTTATGATAATGAACGTTATGAGAGGAAAAAAAAAAAAAAAAAAAAGAGGTAAAGCTTGAGATTTATACGCATCAACAACACTAGAATTTATCATCACACCATGATGCCCATCTCTGTACAGCAATACTGATAATACACTAAACACTACACGCTTCAGAACACGCAGAGCTCCCAGATTCCTGCTAGCTAGCACGTCCTTAAGGCTGCAAAGGGGTGGAATATTTCCGATACTTTTCCAGTAAATTACCGATAACGTTCCAAGGGAAGCTTTTGCAATATTCCAGAATGAAAACCAAAATGTACAATTTTGGAAACTTTGGGAATTGATTGGAATTAGTAGGAAATATTGGATAATGTATCATACACTATCAGCAATGTAGGATAAGATAAGATAATCCTTTATTAGTCCCACAGTGGGGACATTCTCAGTGTCCCAGCAGCAAGGGGACAGCAAGACACTCAGATACAAAAACTTAGATAAATTACCAATATAAACACAATAGAAATAATAGAAGTAAAAAACTCAAAAACAATAAATAACAATATTATTTACAGATAATTGCAAATGACTCTTAATTGCACATGGTGGTGGTGGGGGGGTGGGGGTGTATTGCACACTGTATTTTTACATTGAGGGATCTCTATTCCCTGAACATGTGTGTGTAGTTTACTGGTTTTTGTCAACAGCAGACATGACACATAATACAAATAAATTTACCAAGGGAATAAACGGGTAATTATGGGAATTAACAGGAATGAATGGTAATAAATGGAAATATTCAAAGCTGAAGGTGAGAGAATTACATATAGTTGTTTAAAATAATAAGATAATTAGATATGACACCAAAGCTGCTCCTCAATCCCAGACACATGGCACATTACACACTGCATGGCTATTAAAAAAACCACACCCCCTGCCGCACTGTCCATTCCTCCAGCACATGTCCAGCACATGTCCAGATGATTTCTAAAAACCTGACACTCATCACTACTGAAAGCCCCACTTAGACCAAAGGACTTATTACCAAAGGTAATATTTAATATTTTTATTATCAGTAACAGCACTGAAACATTTCATAACTACCAAATCAAGGTGGAACCTCACAGCTGTTCGCTATCAGAATCAGAAAGGTTTAACCAGCAATTTCATTTAAGACTAGTTTACCAAGGCTGGCAGGCTAGCAAGAGGTTAGCATAGATAGCTAGCTATCTATATTTATTGCCTCAACAGTAACCAAGAAAGAAGACTTATTAATTATTTATTATTATTATTATATTAACATCAAATCAAATAAAGGTATTTTCCCACAAGCTAGTGATGGGTGCTGGACAGTGCAGCAGGGGGTGTAATGTGCCATATAGCAGCTTTGCTATTCAACTGTTTTGGTATCATATCTAATTCATATCTTGTTTTAGCCAGGATTATCCTTCAGTAGATTTTTTTAACAACTATATGTAATTTTCTCACCTTTAGTTTTTAATTTTCCCATTTTATTCCTATAATTATCTGTTTATTCTCATGAGAAATTTCCTAACTTTAAAAATTCCTGAAATTTTTCCACCCTACATGTCCTTGATTTTTCGGGCAGCAGAACAAATGACTGTGTCTAATAAACTGTTCATTTTATTTTTCTTATAATATCTAGTAATTTTGTAGTTTTGAGGTCAGAGAAGCTTTAACAGAGAAAAAGCTTGACCAACTTTTTAAGAGATAAATGGATGATCAGTGATTGGGCTGGATTACGCTGAGAGGCTAGGCAGACCTACAGCAGGGGACAAGTTGGGGACAAACTTGCTAAGATGATTAATTTGCATTAAAAAAGAATTAATTGTGTGTAAATGTGATCTATACTCTGTATAATAATGAAGAAGCTGCACATGAGCCTAAGGTCACAGTGCCCAATGCCGAGTGTGGGCTACAGGGGTATAACTCCCCCCCCCCCAGGTTTGGGCTGTGGAGCTGCGGCACTACGAGACACTGAGGTCACACAACCTGCTGAAATGAGTGCTGTCCTGATACTCACCCCACATTCTCCCTCTATTGATCCATTTATGCTGTTTATGATGGTCTTTCCACAGTACAGTCCGGGACAGGTGGAGCTCATTGACACAGCTACAGCAGAGCACAGACATAATAAAGATTTAACCCTCAATAACACACAGCCTACAGCTTTAGATTTCACATCTTAATTAGGATTTAATTAAATTAGGATAAACAAAGTCACAATGGTGTGGTACGTTTGATGGTATCCGTATATCTATATATATACTTTTACTTTTATTCTAGTTACTGTTATTATTTTTATATTGTATTTCTGTGCTATATTGTGTAACTGCTACTGCTAAAATTCCTGTAGGATCAATAAAGTAGATCTATCTATTTGATGGATGGATGGATAGTTTACACACATTTATTTTTTTTTTTAGATTTGCCACTATTTTACCATCATCACCTTACATATGAAACCGAGCTCTTTAACAACCAATAACACACCTGTACCAGGTATAAGTTAGATTAGTTCATTAGAGTTCATAATTGCTTGGTTCAGGTGTTATAAAACTAGAATAGATATAAAAACGTGACCCGTGTGAGATCTAATGTGGGTCTCGCAGGAAACTCTGGCCAAACTATTGCTTTACAGGAAAATGTCTCTGATAATCATAATTACATGGTTCAGGTGTAAAACGCTTAAACCCAGAGCTGTGGTTCTACAGTGGAGGTGAAGGGAAGCAGACGTCTGAAAAGTTCAAAAAGCTCCTCACAGATGATGATGATGGACACCTGATGGTGATGAAGACGCTGCCTGATGCCTGTTCTGAGACGACCACGGCCCAAAACGTTTTAAAAATCAATTAATGGTGGAGGGATGAGACTAATCCCAGAACCACTGAATTATGCAGACAGACAGATCTGTCTGTCATCACACTGACTGTTGCTGCAATGTGTGACTCTCTGGGATTAATAGAGAGATCTGTCTATATATCTGTCTGTCTCTCTATCTGTCTGTCTCTGTCTATCTATTTATCTGTCTGTCTATATATCTATTTGTCTGTCAGTCTGTCTATGTTTGTCTGCCTGGGTACATCTATCTATCTATCTATCTATCTGTGTCTATCTATTGGTCCATCTATTTATTGATCTATCTGTCTGTTTATCTATACCTGTCTCTCTATATCTATCTATCTATCTATGTCTATCTATCTACCTGTCTGTCTGTATCTGTCTATCTATATATCTGTGCCTGTCTATCTATCTGTCTGTCTGTCTGTCTGTCTCTATCTATCTATCTATCTATGTCTATCTATCGGTCTGTATCTGTCTGTCTTGGTCTATCTAATTGTCTGTCTGTCTGTCTGTCTTGGTCTATCTATTTGTCTGTCTGTCTGTCTTGGTCTATCTAATTGTCTGTCTGTCTGTCTGTCTGTCTTGGTCTATCTATTTGTCTGTCTGTCTGTCTGTCTGTCTTGGTCTATCTATATATCTGTCTGTCTGTCTGTCTGGGTCTATCTATCTATGTCTATCTATCGGTCTGTATCTGTCTGTCTATATATCTGTCTGTCTGTCTTGGTCTATCTATATATCTGTCTGTCTGTCTGGGTCTATCTAGCTATGTCTATCTATCGGTCTGTATCTGTCTGTCTATATATCTGTCTGTCTGCCTTGGTCTATCTATATATCTGTATCCGTTTTATCTGTCTAGGTCTATCTAGGTCTCTATGTGCCTGTCTATCTATATATCTGTCTATGTATATATCTGTCTGTCTGTCTGGGTCTATCTATCTATGTCTATCTATCGGTCTGTATCTGTCTGTCTTGGTCTATCTATTTGTCTGTCTGTCTGTCTTGGTCTATCTATTTATCTGTCTGTCTGTCTTGGTCTATCTATTTATCTGTCTGTCTGTCTTGGTCTATCTGTCTGTCTGTCTTGGTCTATCTATATATCTGTCTGTCTGTCTGGGTCTATCTATATATCTGTCTGTCTGTCTGGGTCTATCTATCTATGTCTATCTATCGGTCTGTATCTGTCTATCTATCTGTCTATCTATATATCTGTATCTGTTTTATCTGTCTAGGTCTATCTAGGTCTCTATGTATCTGTCTATCTATATATCTGTCTGTCTGGGTCTATCTATCTATGTCTATATATCTGTCTGTCTGTTTATCAATCTAGGTCTCTATGTATCTGTCTATCTATCTATCTGTCTGTCTGTCTGTCTGTCTGTCTGTTTCTGTTTATCAATCTAGGTCTCTATGTATCTGTCTATCTATGTGGGTCAATCTGTCTATCTATCCGTCTGTCTGTCTGCATATTTGTCCAGTACTGTGTAAAAGACATAAGAAAATTATACGTAAAGCTGTTTGTCTCAGCAGTACGAGCTTATCTGCCCTCATCATCATCACCATCATCATCATCATCATCATCCTCACCATCATCATCATCACCACCATTCCATATAAAGCTCAGAAGACACGTGGAGCTTCACTGGAGGGTTTGGATAGTTAATTAAGTGGCTATAATTTTGGACAGATCTGTTGGAGCACGGCTGGACTCCTCAGTTCTGCTCGCCCCCCATCTAAACCCCAAACTGCCATGACCCCAGACAGACCAGCAGTGAGAGGCACTGCACAACTGACCACCCCCGGCTTCCCAATAAACACTGTACTACCCCCTGTTCCCCTAAATGTCCTGGACTGCAGTTACCGGCTGGATCTAAGGCGCATGTCTCCGACTCCTGTAGCCACCCAGACAGGTAGCTAGCTTAGCTTAGCTTAGCTTAGCTCGGCTCGGAAAAGGTGGCCGATAAAGCTATTAACAGCACATATCTCGCACTTACTCAACACGGCGAATATGATGGCGTGTGTTTCTACTCACCCATCGCTCAATCACCAAACCTGCTGATTTAAACAACCGAGAAAACAGCTCGGTGTAGCCAGGTAGCTGCTAACAGGCGGCCACATTTACCAGCGATGAAGACGCCGCGTCTCCAACAGCGCTGAGAGCGTGTGAGCGCCCTCTGTGGAGACCCACGGTAACCCCGCCGCACTGGAGACTCTTAACTTTATCACTTTATTCGCTTTTGTTTTAAACCTTTAAGCCCGAAACATGAAATCATTGACAGAAAAACATGTTATTTAAAATCTGATATTTTATATTTTATTTTATTATTATTATTTTTTTTAAAGAAATTAAATAACACTTTAATATGACTTTTATTTTGTATTATGTTTAATACATCCGGAATGTAGAAAAAAACTCCAGAAATTTGACAAATAAAACAAAATATAAATATGTTGATTGTTCCTTTGAATATTCATGCGCGGGCTTTGGTTGTACACTTAAAAAAATTTGATTTAAATAATCAAATATATATTTTTAAATATTTGATTATTATGTTATTTATTTATTTATTTTTTACACTGGCGGAGCTGTCGTCATGGCAACGGTTCTAAACGTCACTGCTTGCGATGTGAATCCCGCCTGTATTCAGGAAAGCCCCGCCCTTGTGCGTTCTAATTGGCCAGTGGTGACTCGCCTCCTGCGTTGTGATTGGCTAGTAGCTCACACTCACAAGCCGTCAGCCACTGGACGATAAACAGATAAATAATGCAGATAAACAATAATCCTGCTTATTTACCTGCATTTTTATTGTTGAGGAGGGAAAATATGTATAAAATATACTGATACTACTACTACTAATAATAATAATAACAAAATATTTAAATTAAAATTAGAAATAGAAATGATCGTACATAATATAAAATAAAATGTTTTACACACGTTTACATATATACATATATTATTTAACATATTAAATATGTATTCTTTGCTTATTACCTGGCCAGTTAAAATGTTACTTTTAACAGTATGTGTTTCTGTCTGTAACAAAACATTTTATAAGATATAATATAATATAATAAATACAAATAAGCATAAATGCAGTACTCAGAATATGTTGCTTTAATGTATTTGCTATAAACTAGTGTGTAAGTATCTAATTAATACTGATACATTTCTAGAAAGCTTTAAAATAAAACGCCCAGAATATAATAATAATAATAATAATAATAATATTTATTATTATTAATATTAATATTATAACAACGAAACGAAATATTTAAAATAGAAATAGAAATAGAAATGATTGTATATAATATCAAATAAAATATTTCACACACATTTACATATATACATTATTTTACATATTAAATATGTATTCTATGCTTATTTTACCTAGCAAGTAAAAATATTAATTTCAACAGTAAATGTGTTTCTGCGTGTAATAAAACATTTTATAAGATTATAATAAATGCAAATAAGCATAAATGCAGTACTCAGAATATGTTGCTTTAATGTATTTACTATAAACTAGTGTGTAAGTATCTAATTAATACTGATACATTTCTAGAAAGCTTTAAAATAAAACGCCCAGAATATAATAATAATAATAATAATAATAATAATAATAATAATAATAACATGATTTGTGTATTTGAAAAGTAAAATATAAATATGAATACATCAATACAATTCAATAACAGTTGATAAATACACACCATATTATAATATTATATTAATACAATGTAATAATGTATTTTATCGTGCAGTTAGCCATAAAATAACGAAATACGTAACAGCGACCAAACAGCCAATCCCAGCGCAGAAGGGCGTGGCGTTGCCCGAATACGGGTGTGTTTAATAGAGCCACACTGGGGCTCCAGCGGAGGCTGCAGGGAGGCGCAGGGAGGCGCAGGGAGGCGCCTTCAGATGGAGAGACGCGGTTTTAACGTGCAGCTCGAAGCCCTGCTGATATGGGTGACCACAGGCGGACGCTGACGGGCCAGGTCTGGTGTTTTCGTGCGGATCTGGCTTTACTGTGACCCCGCGAACCCTTCCTGACACTGCCGGGGCTGAAAGGAGGAGAGGGAAAGGGATGCATCCTCCTCTGCTCTGTGGATTCGTGCCAGTGGGGTCCAATGGCGAGCGACATGGACAACAACAGATCCAGATCAGGTCTGATTTTGGATTTTGGGAACCAGAGCGGTGTTGGGGCTGGTGGTCCGGCCAAGGGCTCTGGGGGAAACACAGTTCTGCATGGAGTGGCAGTAGCTGCTCAGGCCCTCTTGCTTCTGGCCATATTTCTGCTGTCCAGCTTGGGCAATTCGGCTGTGGTGATGGTCATCATCAAGCACAGGCAGTTGAGGACGGTGACCAATGCTTTTATTATGTCCCTGTCTTTATCTGACTTCCTCACAGCCGTCCTGTGCTTGCCCTTCTCCTTCATGATGCTTTTCAGTAAGGACGGCGCCTGGATGTTTGGGGACCGCTTCTGCGTGGCCAACGGCTTCTTCAACACCTGCTTCGGGATCATCTCCACGCTGACCATGACCCTTATCTCATTTGACCGCTACTATGCCATAGTGAGGCAGCCACAGGAGAAAATTGGCAGGAGGAAGGCCATGCATCTGCTGGTGGCGGTCTGGCTGTCAGCTGTGGTCTTCTCCTTCCCTTGGTACCTTTTCTTTTGGACGTCAGACCACCTAGTGGTCCACAAGCCAGGCTTCTACCACTGCATGTACGTGTTCCACTCTGGGAGCTCCAGAATGGGGACGGCGTACAGCGTGGCCTTGATAGTGGTGTGCTACCTCCTCCCGTTCGCGCTCATGTGCTTCTGCCACTACAACATCTGCAAGACGGTCAGGCTTTCGGAGATCAGGGTGCGTCCGGTGACCACCTACGCTCACCTGCTGCGCTTTTACAGCGAGATGAGGACGGCCACCACGGTGCTCATCATGATCGTCTTCATCATCTTCTGCTGGGGGCCGTACTGCCTGATGGGAATAGTCACCGCAGTCGGAGACTACACCTTCAACCCGGCGATGGACACGGTGGCCATGTGGATGGCGTGGGCCAACGGCGCCATAAACCCTCTGATCTACGCCATAAGGAACCCCAACATATCCATGCTGCTGGGGCGGAGCAGAGAAGAAGGCTATAGGACTAGAAACATTGCGGCCTACCTCTCCAGGACGCGAGCCGACCGGATCAGGGACCGGACGCGGCCGGACAGGATCAGAGACCGTTACGCCAGCCGCCACGGTGCAGGAAGTCGGGTGTCTTCCTCCAGCCCAGCCAATGGTGGAGAAGTGGCCATGTGGGCCTGCAAAAACCCGGCGGTCTTCTTCTGCAGGGATGGCCAGCCGGACACGGCCACTGAAGCAACTGTGCAAAAGACCGAGACGGCCAACACCAGCTTGTGATTCATCTGTTTACTCTGCTTTACTACATTGTGGGACTCGACGGTGCCAAAAAGGGTTCTTTGGGTGATGTTTTAGAACCGGAGGGCTTCAGGTCCGGGCCTGTGTCCCAGTGTCTGGTCCCAGTGTTGTGTGATTGTGTGATTGCTCTGGTCAGCCAATTAGTTCAATCAGTTCAGTGGTCAACCATCACAAAACCCAAAACTGGGAAACTGGGCCCATATTTAAAGACATCTGCACTCAAAGAACCACTTTAGGTTCTAAAAAAAGTGGTTCTAAAAGCAGTCCTTAAGGACCCCTGAGTTGCGATTGGGTTGGGTTGGGTTGGAGCAGACTGGGTTGAGAACCACCGCACTAAAGAACCTTTCCATTGCTTTTGTAAATAAGATACATGAGTTTGAAGAACCTTTTCAAGGTGTAAAGGTTCTAGGAACAACCCTTAAATTGGTGCAGAACCTTTACGTTATTTGAAGGTTCTATAAAATCTTTTCAGACACGGTTCTTTAGGGCAGTCCTCAGGGGATCCCTAGATAGTTCTGTGAAGAAGTGGTTCTCAACAGTCTACATCAGTTAGACAGTGGGAACCACTGCACCAAAGAACCTTTCAGTTGCTTTAGTCCGACGGTACCAGGAACAACCTTGAAACTAGTGCAGAACCTTTACATTATTTAAAGGTCCATTCGCACCTTTTTCAGACATGGTTCTTTAGGGCAGTTCTCAGAAGACCCTCAGATGATTCAGATATTTGCTCCAATCCTGCTGGCAACACTCAGCGATGGAGCAGAAATCTGAACTGGTCCAAGAACCACTGCTGTAGAGAACCAAAAGGGGTTCTTCTGTGGCAGCCAAACTGGGCCCATATTTAAAGACCTCTGCCCTAGAAGAACCTCTTTTGGTTCTACCAAAGTTGTGAGTTGCGATTTGGGTTGGAGCAGACTGGGTTGAGAACCACCGCACTAAAGAACCTTTCCATTGCTTTTATAAATAAGATACATGAGTTTGAAGAACCTTTTCAAGGTGTAAAGGTTCTAGATACAAACCCTTAAATCAGTGTAGAACCTTTACGTTATTTGAAGGTCCATTTGCACCTTTTTTAGACACGTTCTTTAGGGCAGTCCTCAGAAGACCCTCAGACGATTCAGATATTTGCTCCAATCCAACTGGCAACAATGGAGCAGAAATCTGGGCTGGTTCAAGAACCACTGCTGTAGAGAACCAAAATTGGTTCTGTGGCATCACTGATGGAACGCTTCTTTGGGTTCTTCACCATGTTTAATCAGTATTTATTATGGGATTAGAAGCCACACAGATAGATGGACTGGACTGTCCTAGACTAGTCCTGGACTGAACTGCAGTGCCAATGATGCATCAGTATTCACCTTGTTCACATGGTGGCTTGAGCTGAGCAGTGTTCAAGAACCTCTTTTCTACCAGTATTGATCACTTTGATACTTCAATTTCTGAAGGTCCTTTTTTTTCAAGCGCTGTTTTTAAGTCCTACAAAATTCCCTCAGAAGTATCAAATCTCTGCAGTAAAAACGATGATTCTGTAATTTCCAGTATGAGTCTCTCGAATGAGTGCATACAGGCATCACCCAACACGTTCAACAGACAGTTCAATCAGTTCAGTGATCAACCATCACAAAACCCAAAACTGGAAACTGGGCCCATATTTAAAGACATCTGCCCTAGAAGAACCACTTTTGGGTTCTGGGTTGAGAACCACCGCACTAAAGAACCTTTCCATTGCTTTTGTAAATAAGATACATGAGTTTGAAGAACCTTTTCAAGGTGTAAAGGTTCTAGGAACAACCTTAAATTGGTGTAGAACCTTTACATTATTTGAAGGTTCTATAAAATCTTTTCAGACATGGTTCTTTAGGGCAGTCTTCAGAAGACCCTCAGAAATTCAGATATTTGCAGAAATCTGGACTGGTTTAAGAACCACTGCTGTAGGGAACCAAAAGTGGTTCTTCTGTGGCATCAAAACCCAAAACCGGGAAACTGGGCCCATATTTAAAGACCTCTGCACTCGAAGAACCACTTTAGGTTCTAAAAAAAGTGGTTCTCAAAGCAGTCCTTAAGGACCCTCAAGTTGTGAGTTGGGTTGGAGCAGACTGGGTTGAGAACCACCGCACTAAAGAACCTTTCCATTGCTTTTGTAAATAAGATACATGAGTTTAAGGAACCTTTTCAAGGTGTAAAGGTTCTAGGAACATTCCTTAAATCGGTGCAGAACCTTTACGTTAATTGAAGGTTCTATAAAATCTTTTCAGACACGGTTCTTTAGGGCAGTCCTCAGGCGATCCCTAGATAGTTCTGTGAAGAAGTGGTTCTCAAAGACCCACCATCAGCTCCAATTTCTGAACGTTTTGGGGCATCAACGCAGTCGACAGACTGAAGTAATTGAAGTAGCCTGTTTGTACCAATTACTCTGCATAATAAAACAACCGGACAGCAGACCGTCCCTCCTCTGACAAACCACTCATTTTTAACCATGATATCAAGAACTTTCCCAAGAAATGAAGAATTCTCTCAACGATCCTCATAAGGATTTCATCACTGTCACGCAAAAACCTCATATCTCCAAAACTGCAGCCATAGAAGGAAACCCCCTTCTTAACTTTCAATGGAAGTAAATGTGAAATGATTGTATTCCTTTGTATTCACTTTTGAGCATTTCTATTGGTCCGTTCATCATTCTGAAATTTTAATACAGTATAAAGAACAACCAGATTGTCAAAAAGTGAAAAATGGACATAGGAGTTTTTGCCTGACAGCGTATTACTATAAAATACTTCATAATTAACACTGTAACATAAAGCAGATATGACCTCATATTTCTGCCATATGTTAAAAAAACAAGTCCTCTGAGTCCTGAACCCAGTTGTGTGAATGATGCATTAATGCAGTCTGTGGTTCTACAGTATTGAATTCCGATGCCCGGTCCTGACGCTGATCAATTTCCCTATTACATTACATACAGGGTAGTAATTAGTCATCAGTTATGGGAAACTGGAGCTAAAATATGACGCGTGACCAGGGGGCGTCCCAGCTGGGGAAGTAGCAGAACTGATTACCCTCAGCCTCCAACAGGAGCGCAAAAGATTGGCCTTGGTGTAATTCTTCATTTCCACGTAATTAGTGTCAGAACTAAATAATTAATGGCAAAATAATAAGGGTGGATTTTTGCATCCATGAGTCAGACCCCCGATTCTCCTTGACTACTGTGCAACAAAAGGTTCTTCGAATGGTACCATAGAAGAACCACTTTTGGTTCCATTTGTAAAGATAAATAACGATCACCTCCTCACCTCATCATCCCAAACTCTTCCCAAAAGTACTGGATGGAGCTCCACCACCATCATTCCAGAGAACACTGTTCTTCCACTGCTCCACAGCTCCTCAATGCTGGGGGGCTTTATACCCCTCTAGCCCACACCTGGCATTATTAGGCAGCATGGAGCCAATAGGGTCATGATGATGATCTGCTCCAGAGAGTCCTATTCTATTGGCAGTACTTCTTCTCTACAGGGACTAGACAAGCTGTGTGTGCATTTGCACATCTGTGTCAGTAAATCTCCTTGACTACTGTAGCCTGTATTAGTTAAGGTGCTACCAAAGGTTCTTCAAGTGGTACCATAGAAGAACCACTTTTGGTTCTGTTTGTAAAGATGAGTGAGAGTGAACAGCCTGTGAACTGGTCCAGAACCTTTAGATCGAGTGAATGTTCTTTTCAAGCTTCATGGAACCAGAGGTGGTTCTTCTTTGGTATCGCTCTGAGAACCTCTTGTAGCACCTTTATTTTTAGGAGTAGATTAATCCAGAAGGTAATTTTGAACATCATGTGATAGAAATTTAATACTGATCTGAGATCTTCTTAAACCCCTTGGCCAGACTCTCACTCTGCATCTCCACCCTTCTTTCTGAAGGCCTCAGAGAGCTCTCTGGATCTGGCCATGATGGTGATCTTCTTCACCACCAGCTTCAACCATTAAGATCAGACCAGACTAAACGTCTGAGGTTTAAATCAGACTCCAGACTCCTCCAGAATAATCCCCTCCAACCATGATCTGATCATCTGCAGCTGATCTTCTGCTCCTGAGTCTGATTCTATACATTAGAAGAAGGTTTTTTGGGGGGAGGGGGTCCTCATTTCTAATGTTTTATAGCCAGATAAGCTGCATATCTGGACCATAACAAAAACTCACCATATGGACTACTCACCCTCATTGGCCATTTTATCAGGGAGCCCAGGAGCAAACTACACAAATGGTCTTTACTAAGGAACCCTAGAAGAACCTATTGTTTTAGTTTTTCATTTTTACCCCCCATCTTCTTTCCAAAATGGGACTGCCACTTACTACCCAACCCATACGCAATCCCCTCCTATCGCACACAATGCCCCCGTCACCAGGGAGGGCCAACTAGCACAAGCCCCTAGTTCGTCGGCTTGTGCCCCTCCGACACATCCGCAGTCAACTGCCGCAGAGGCCACATCACGCCTGGAGGGAGGCGCCGCGTACCCGCCCCCAACGCACCAGCCTGCAGACGCCAGTGACGTCCCCCCCTCTGGGGAAAGAGAGCACCATCTACCCACCCTAAACAGAGCAAGGCCAGCTGTGCTCTCTCTCTCGGGGCCTCGGCTGCCGATGACTTGCAGCATGACCGGGATTCGAACCAGCGACCCTCTCATGGTAGAAGTCGTCGCAGTGTACGTTTTTACCCAATCATTGCCTTCACACTGTGTCCAGTAGGTGGCGCACAATCCTGCAATAAAAACACAGAAGCGAAGAAACAGCCAAGAGAATCCAGGACAGTCTGGGTTCCTCTTTTATTTGCTCATCTGTCTCGTCTTAAATAATCAGAACACAGAAAGAACCCACAAACGAAGCAAACGAGCACAAACTCAGAGTCCTGAAGGATTCAGTGGCGTCGGATCACCAGGAGAACGCCAGAGCGCTAACGAGCTCCGAGCTTTTTAATAAGACATGATGAACAGAGGACGGTTTTATTTACATATTTACAGGCAAAAACCGAGGTTACAGAGATTACATACAAACCAGAGGCTGGGCTGTCTGAACTGCATAGAGTTGGACCAGGGTTCAATCAGGACAGGGTTCATCTGGGTGCTTCGGCACTGCTGTGGCACTATTTCCAAGCTTTAACTCCTCAGGAAAATCAACCAGACCATCTGATTAAGGGGTTTAAGCCTCCGAATGACTGGCAGACGTAGTACAGTGTTTATGAACTGATGCAAAAGGGTGTAAACTGCGGCCTGTGCTTCACTGCCAGCACATTTCAACTGTTCCTGGTCCAGTTCTGGTGTTTTATCCAAGCTTGATCCATTTAGTTCAACTCACAACTAATTATGAAGCCCTTGACGAGTTTATCAGGAGTTTTAGAGAAGCCGTGTGCAGCGTAATGTTTAAACAGCCCTGAATTACAATTGTAGTGCATACACTTTAAAGGAATACCTTCAGTATTTTTCATCCTAATGCCCTTCTAATGCAGTTGTAGCGCGCAGACAGTTCCCACAGTTCATTATTCTGATGCACGTCTCTGAGCTTGGAAACAGTAGAAAACGTGGTGAGACAAAATTGGATTATAATGGAAGTCAATGGGCAGATGCTGATTGAATTCTAAATTGGTGTAAAATGATTTCTGTGGTTATTTAAGTTTGTTTTTATATAAATAAGATGTAAATCTGTATAATTCATTATTTTGTGAATTAAATTTGTTGGGTGGGTGGGAGAGCTTTCACTAGCTCATCCTTATTGATCACCATAAACATGTATAAGTCTCTGGAACTATGTTTTTACCATGTTATAGTAGTGTCAATATATTAAAAAGCAAGTATATTTGCATATTTTAAATAATTATGCACAGAATTCATCAACTGCCCACTGACTTCTATTATAACCCATTTTTAATTTGCACATTTTTGATTCTTTTGTAATCACAGAGACTTAAATAATTTTCTATGGTAAGTGACTGTACAGTGCAGAAGCATCAGATAGACATTAGGTTTAAAAATGCTGGAATATTCCTTTATTCCCACCCCCTGTAATAAGCACTATTATTAATAAGGTGGTTTCTGTATTCCCAGCACCGGTTCTGAGCTCTGCTGTGTTGTATTAGAGCACTTTAAAAATACAGCAATCTCTCTGTATCTCCATGAGCAGCTAGGTTCACTGTACCAGCACCACAGGAAGCACTGCTCAGGTCAACACTGTCAAAATGAACATGATTACAAAAGAAAAGTAAGTATTTTGGCAGCCAGCACAGATACACGCAGATGTGCTTGGATGTGTTTCCAGTTCGGATCAGAGGTAACGTTAACTCTGTGGTGTGCTTTGACATCTTACAGTTCCAGATGAATTTAGATTTTGTCCAAGAAAATGACATGGGTGTAGTCTCTGGGATGCACCACCAGATGGCAGCACATGATCTCTATTTTTTCACCTGTGGCTCAGAAGTTGAGCTTTGATTTGACAGAATAAATGATGGGCGTAGTTCCTTGGTTTCACCACCAGATGGTAGTACAGGATCTGTATTTTTTCACCTGTAGTTCAGAAGTCATTGGAAGACGTTCCTTGGTTTCACCACCAGATGGCAGTGCAGGAGTAGTATTTATTCACACAGTTTAGAAACTCTTAATTTTTCAGAATATGATGCAGATGTAGTCCCCAGGCTTTACCACCAGGTGGCAGTGTTGGAGTAAAGTTTTTTTTCCCACCCATAGCTCAGAAATTGTGACGGATGTAGTTCCTTGGCTCCACCACTAGGTGCAATGTTTTATTAACCTGTAGCTCAGAAACTGAGCTTTGAGTTTGTACGGGAAGAGATGGATGGCATTCCTTGGCTTCACCCCCAGATGGCAGCGTTGGTCCAGTGTTTATTCCCACAGCTGTTCCCACAGAAACAGTGTTAAGACTCAAGATGATGCAGCTGTAGTCCCTGGGCTCCACCACCAGGTGGCAGTGTTGTATCAGTGTTTACTCACAGGATGCTCAGATGTTGAGTTTGGTGATCGGTCTCTCTCTGCTCGTCTCAGCACCCTGGTTGTTGGGTCTCTTGCGATTTCTCTTCATTTTGGACAGGTCTTTGTCGAAAACTTCTCCGGAGCGGAGGGCGGACACCAAGTCGTCGAATTCTCCGTCCTCCTCGCAGTTCTCCTTCGCCTTGCGAGCCTTTCGCTCCTTCTCCCTCTGCTCCTTCAGCTGAACAGAGAGAGAGAGAGAGAGAGAGAGAGAGAGAGAGAGAGAGAGAGAGAGAGAAATCAGTTAGCCTCCGATTCACACATTGCTAAGGTAGCTAACAAGTAATGGAAGCCTATGTACACCAATTAGCACTCTCCTCAGCGTGGAGGTGTTCAGTAATCTCAAACAGACCCTTAGGGGGCAGCCATGATCCAAAGGTAAGAGAAGCAACACTTAAAGCAACACTATGTAGCATTTTCCCTTAAATCAGCAGCTTCAGGATCCTGCTGCTCCTCCACTGACTGTAACAGGGGGAGAACGGCATCTCCGTCAGCCCCACTCCGGGTCGGAGCACTGCTGCTGCTGCACTATGGAGGTTTGGTGGTGGAGCTGCAGGAGGAGAACCTCTCTCCAGAACTGCTGCTGTGTAACACTGCAGAACCCATAGAGTCATATTAGTGTAAAATCCTGTAGTGTTACTCTACCGCCTCAGCCCACATACTGCTCCACCTTCAGATCAAGCTTCTGGAGCTTCTCTCAGCTTGTCCAGAAACACGGGTGTACAGCTGTCCATGAGGGGGCGCTCAAAGCGTGATTTGTATTTACTGCAGTGGAGTAACTGTAGGGGGAGCCCAGGAGCAAAAGAGACCAATAATCGCATAATGCTGCTTTAATCTAATAGTGTTTAATCTTATTTAAGATCAATGGTAAGCTCTGCCATGCATTCTCTCAGGTTAAAACCCCTGACTCTGGTCTACAAAGCCCAGAAAGGACCAGCCAGCCCCTCCGTACTTGATGGCGATGGTCAAAACCCTGATCTGCACCAAGAGCCCTTCCAGCTTCAAGTACGGCTCGGCTCGACCCGCCATCCTTTAAGATCCACGGAAGACGAGCGTCCAGACTTTTTACTGTCCTGCACCGAAGTGGTGGAACGAACTTCCCCTGGGTGTCCGAACAGCAGAGTCCAACGCTCGCTGTCCTCAAACCCAGACTGAAGACCCTCCTCTTCTGAGAGGACTGAGTGTGCAGAGTGTAGAGTGTGTGGAGGACTGTGTCTCCAGACTGACTTCTGTATTTAGTAGAGTCTAAGATTAGAGGATCTTCTGGATTCTGGTCTTTATAAACTAGACAAAGGTGTTTTCTGAGTGACGGTGAAGCTCTTCTGTAAGTCGCTCTGGAGAAGAACGTCTGATAAATGCTGTAAATGTAAAATCCTTGTGAACACAGTCCATGTACACCCTGGTTGTAAGTGTATACCTGAGCCTCCATGCGTGCCCTGCGCTCCTCCTCCTCCTTCCGTCTCCGGGCGTTCTCGTTCTCCTGCTTGGCCTCAGCGAAGGCCTGCAGGAACTGATCGAAGATGCCGAAGAAGTCATCAGGCTGCATGCTGCTGGACTCCTCTCCAAAGTGCTTCACTGCCTTCTGGAACTGGAGAGAAGAAAGAGTGAAGGAAAGCAGGGTTAGAGAGAAGCCCTCAGACTCCACGGCCCCAGCACTGCCCAGATTATTATCGAGCTGAGGAGAGTGGAGAGTGTCGAACCCCGCTGGAGCTGCAGTAGTCTTACCACGGGAGGATCTATAAGAAAAGATCAGTGATTTTAATCCAGTATGAATTTGCAGTGTGCGCAGTCTTTCAAATCAGTCCACAGTTATTACTGTCAGACTGTAATCCAGTATGAATCTGTAGCGTGTGTAATTTATTCAGTCTGACAGTAATAACTTTGGACTGATTGTAATCCAGTATGAATCTGTTTAGTATTTACAACCTAACTAAGTTGTAGATGGAGTGATTCTAATCCAGTATGAATCTGCAGTTTGTGTAATATTTACAGTTTGGCAGTAATAACTGAAGTGATTCTAATCCAGTATGAATCTGATGTGTGTGTAGTCCTTACAGTCTGATTGTAATAATTGTTGAGTGATTGTAATCCAGTATGAATCTGTTTAGTATTTACAATCTAACTAAACATTAGTGAGTGTTTTTATTCCAGTATGAATCTGCACTCAATAATGTCAGATTGTAAATACTACACATACTGCAGATTCATACTGGATTAAAAAAACAGCGTGTGTAGTTTTTACAGTTTACAGTAATAACTGTGGGGGGATTCTAATCCAGTATGAATCTGTAGTGTGTGTAATTTATTTAGTCTGACAGTAATAACTTTAGACTGTAAATACTACATATATTACAGATTCATACTGGATTAAAAGTGTGTGTAGTTTATACAGTTTACAGTAATAACTGTGGAGTGATTCTAATCCAGTATGAATCTGCAGTGTGTGTGTGTGTGTGTAGTCCTTACAGTCTGATTGTAATAATTGAGGAGTGATTGTAATCCAGTATGAATCTGTTTAGTATTTACAATCTGACTAAACATTAGTGAGTGCAGATTCGTACTGGATTATAAACACTCCCTAATGTTTAGTCAGATTATAAATACTACACATACTGCAGATTCATACTGGATTAACAACAGTGTGTGTCGTTTATACAGTTTTACAGTAATAACTGTGGAGTGATTCTAATCCAGTATGAATCTGCAGTGTGTGTAGTATTTACAGTCTGGCAGTAATAATTGTGGGCTGATTCTAATCCAGTATGAATCTGCAGTGTGTGTAGGATTTACAGTCTGGCAGTAATAATTGTGGGCTGATTCTAATCCAGTATGAATCTGCTGTGTGTGTAGTATTTACAAGTTGACTAATAATTGTGGACTGATTTTAATCCAGTATGAATCTGCTGTGTGTGTAGTCCTTACAGTCTGATTGTCTGATTACTGTCTAACTAAACATTAGTGAGTGCAGATTCATACTGGGTTTAAAACACTCCCTAATGTTTAATCAGATTGTAAATACTACACACACTGCAGATTCATACTGGATTAAAACAGTGTGTGTAGTTTATACAGATTTACAGTAATAATTGTGGACTGATTTTAATCCAGTATGAATCATTCCAAAAAAAAGCCCAACAACTTTAAAACATGGCTAGGTGTTTCCCCAGTGTTCGAGGCTTGGCTACGAGCTACATAAATACAGATGTGCAGCCAAATGTGTACCATGTGGTTCTTCATGAGCAGAATAAAAATGAGCCAAACCTGCCTTTGAAATGTATCTCCCTCCGACCCCAGTTAAACACCAACTCTGTGTGCCTTCAGCGGTTCCAATGTTCAGGTAGACGGGGAGGGACCCAATAAATCTGAGGGTAAGCCGTGATTTAACTCCTGCATTGAGGGCCCGCTCGAGTCAGTTTGGGGTGGAGTAGCGCCCATTTCACATTCTTAAGCATCCACTTCAAAGCAGACCCTCTTTAATGTGCGTTCCCGTGTTTAAGGACGCAGATATAGAGTTACAGACTTTACCAGGTTCAGCCTCGCCATTAAGCGAGTGTAACACCGCCTCACTTTACCAGTCTGAGTTTTCGATTCTGACTTATAGCCCAGATCAAATCTTTATGCCTTTATGGTTCACTTTCATGTCTGACGTCTGATGATGGTAATTCTACTGCACTGAATTCGGGACAGATTTCAGTATTCTGTGAGTGCAGAAGCTAAAATAAAAAAATTCAGCCTCTTTTTAAATGTAAATACCCAATAAAATACACCTGGCACTCCATGTACATTTGTGTATTCAGTCTATTTTAATTATTAATAATTATTTAGAATTGACTCAAGACTTCCTGATGCTCTGAATCATGTCTGAGGTGAGGGATTGCCTATGGATCAATTAGAATTATGCAAAGCTTAAAAAAATAGATATTATTTTAACATGAGACCCGTCATGAACTAACAGTTCTGATCTGACAATCTGATTGGCCGAGCTCATATTTGTGCAATATTTTCGCACCCCTAGAAAGCAGCAAAGGTTCCCTGAACAGCTCTAGGCCTAACTCGAGGGCCGTCAACAGGGCTGTGATTTTTTTTTTTTATCTCTACTGACTGATCAGATTAGTGTCTGCAGTCCGCTAATGGATCAGAATCCATGTTTTTGTGGTTGGTATTAAACGTTCTGCCTGTGCATCCTAACGCAATAACACAACTGACTGACAGCTCTGATGCTACTGTTGCTAAGCAACAGCAAGAAGCACCACCCAAAGCAGCCTTCAAAAAAAAAAACCTAGTTCAGCACCTCTAAGCATGTGGGTCTGACCGTGTGTGTGTGTGTGTGTGCGTGTGTGTGTGTGTGTGTGCTCTCACCAGCTCCTTCGCCTCCTGGAGAGAATCCTCCACATCAGAGAAGCTGAAACTGGCCACAGTGATGAACTGACTGACCACAGACACAAACTTGTCGCCAGAGTCAGCAGGACGGCTCTTTTGGTACTCCAGCTCCTACACACACACACACACACACACATTAAAATACAACATACAACAGATTAAATAGTGAATAATAAGCACAAGCCTTGAGCTGGGCGGTTTATGGTAAATCACTGGATTTTATCCCATGACTGGGACTTTCTAGAGATTTGCAGATTATTTTTGTGTCCAGAGTGCATAGAATTCATAAAAATTATGTTTTAATGTCTATAATAAAAGCTTTGAGTATTAAAGGGATTGCTTGGTCCCACAAAATAACAGTATATGAAGGAATCAGGCTGCAAGAAACAGCATCACAGCAAATTCACAGCTTCTACTGTAAAGGCTAAGAGTGGCTCATTTACTACAAACACACACAGATTTACCAGCTGATGCACAGATCAAATATTCTAGTCTGTAAAACACAGCTTTTAAAACTGAACTATTTCAGTTATCTGGCAGCAGTGTTGGGCCCCATGGCCCTTGTGCAGGGAGTGTGTAGGTGTGTCCCAATTCAGGGGCTGCAACCGTCAATGGGCTGCATTCTTCAAAGGCTGCGTAGACTGCGACTGTGTTTATTGACATCCTCGCCAGCACTCAAGGACTCTTGGGATATGTTGGCTGGCGGAGGAACTACCAGTCGGATTCTTCGTTACCACAGAATACGAAGGACCCTTCAAAATGGGACAGCCTAGTCACGCTACTGTGACACAGTCGGCCTTCAAATACAGCCTCCGACAGATGCAGCCCCTGAATTGGGACACACTATGTGTGTGCTAGCCTACTCTCTCTAGCAAAATGTTAGTGCTAAGTGCAAACTGTGTACCAGCATACCGCCCAGCACTAGATTAGCCGATTATGTGTTTGTAACCAGTGCAGGGTATAAACACATAATAAATCAAGCCATATCAAATATAACAACAATGGGTAGGTCATTTCCTTTTAGGCTATTTTTAAGGGGAGTTAAGGGGTGTGTGAAAGCTTAAGGTGACTTTAAAGGAAGATTATGCTTCAACCCCACCTAGGTAAGTGTTTGCTGAGGGTCCCAGGAAGGGTCAGATACCTGGGTTAGCATGTTCACACATATCAAATAAATAAATAAATAAATAAATAAATAAATAAATATCAGAATGTGTTACTCACCGCCTCCACGCTCCTCAGGCCACTGCGTAAGTTATTAATGTCTTTCTCCAGTTCAGTCATACTACAGTGAAGCACAGAGCAAAGACACTGCATTTCAGGAATCTGTGTGTGTGTGTGTGTGTGTGTGTGTGTGTGTGTGTGTGTGTGTGTGTGTGTGTGTGTGCGTGCGCATAAGTATGTACATGTGGGATCCATTTTTAGAAGTACATACTTCACTTTGGCCGCTTCTGAAATGTTCTGCAGGTCCTCATGGAACAGAGCCACCTTGGGGTACTTCTGCTCCAGGATGGTGATCAGGTAGTGCAGCAGAGTGATGTTCCTGCAAAGACAAGACATCATTCATGAGCTCATTTCTTTGACCAAAATAAGATTTTCTCGACAGAATTTCCTTTTTTTTCCAGAAATTTCCAGATTCATTTTTTATTGTATTTGTTTTTTAAAGCTTTGCATTATTATAATCGATCTATGAATGGTGCTCCGCACACATATACACATATACATACATTGATTTATCAGCAGGAATGTTGCCAATAATGGAGTGATAATGATTATGTTAAATAAGGAAGGTGGTCCTGTTTAATATTTGTATTATTCAGAACCATATGAGTTGAGAACTGGCAGTTCTATCAACCAGTCAGTAAATTAGTGTTTAATTAGTGACCCTATACAAGTATCACCTAAAATAATCAGTTATCAGATCATTTGGTGCTACGTAATAACAAGTCTGCCCTTCTGAATGGCATAAGAAGGGTTAAAAACTTCACAGACACCTTCAAAAATAAAATCATCAGTAAATCAGTTCTAACACGTCCATAAATTTGCTGTTCCTCTCCAAACAGCGTCCCTCATTCCTCCATACTGTTAAAGCTCAGATGCTACTGGTTCCTGATCTTACTGTGGGTTCTCCATCACCACCTGACGAAGCCAAAGCTGCCCATATCACTGCATTCGCTGCATTAAGTGAGCCATCAGTGACTTACTGATCTACTTTGCCAGGGTTCTTACTTGTCAATGCTGGACTTGGTGTCAGCAATCTTGTTGAGTGAAGACACTTTATAGCCGTAAGCGTTTCCTCTCTGGCCTTTATTCATGTAGTTTCCCAGAGCCAGCACCACCTCCAGCAGCTGCCGCAGGTTACGACTCTGTAGCACTTCTTTAGATGCTGTGCTGATAGCTGAAAATCAAAAGATACACAGCACTGTGTTTTAGTTCCCTGTGAAAATCTCAACTGAAAAGCTGCTTATCTGGGAAGTAAGTGTTTATCTGCGCAGTAAAACACTGATATTAGAATAAACACTGCCGTTTTTCTCCCAGTCTGGTTGTAGTTCTGCAACAACACAGATCTTCTACTCCATTATCTCCATTTGAGAAGATCTAACCTTCCTCCCATCCCGTCTTCACTCTGGAATTATACCTGATTAGACTCCAATCTATGGTGGAAATGCTCTGTTCTACCAGCGGGAGAACCTCACTCCTTTCTGTGGTTCCAAACCAGCTCTGAACATCACATTCAGAACAGAGGAGGAGGTTAATGCTAATGCTAATGCACACACACACTAAGTGATCAGACTGCAGAGTTGTAGCTGAAGGAGCTGGGGTGGGTCAGTCAGACTGGTAAAGGTGCACGTATTTGTCACTGTACAGCGAAATGGGTCCTCTGCATTTAACCCATCTGTGGTAGTGAACACACACACACACACACACACACACACACACACACACACACTAGTGAGCTAGGGGCAGTGAGTACACACACACACCCAGAGCGGTGGGCAGCCAACTCCAGCGCCCAGGGAGCAGAGAGGGTGAAGGGCCTTGCTCAAGGGCCCAACAGTGGCTTGCCGATCCCTTGCCGATCCCGGGAATCGAACCCGCAACCCTGTTATCGACATCCCAGCGCTCTAACCGCTGAGCTCTAACCGCTGAGCCACCACTGCCCACTGACTGGAGAGTTGCTCAGAAAAAGTAAATCAGATTAGATTTTAGTCTGATTTTAGAAACTGGTTGTTTCTGAATTATTTGAATTTAATTATTTATAGAAACACAAAGATCGGATCGGAATTGGCTGATAGCATTAAGAGACTTGGATCGGATTAGGGCTTGATTGGCCCTTGATTGGTACATCCCTACTCCTTTCTACTCCACCCACTCCTTACTAAGCCCCGCCTCCACATGTCCTTGTCCTTGCCTCCCCCCCTTACATGAATTTCTCAAACGTGCTGATATCGGGGGTGGATCCTCTCTTTGTGTTTACAGTCTTTGAGCGTCGGCATACCTTCAACCTTTGGCTTGATTTCCGCCGTTCTCTCAGCAAACTTCTTCTTGAAGTAGAGTGACTGCAGCCTCTGTTGATAATGGTTAATCCTGTGGAGGAAGCAGAAAAAAAGGCAGAAAATGGTTCAATTTCCACACAATAACTGAAATACTCGCCAACAGAGATCAGAAAGACGAGTCTCAAGCTGCTGGAAACCATTACGTTCTGAAACCAGGCGTCTGGAGCGTTTACTGCACTAAGCCCTTCTGAGCTGTTTCCAGGGTGAGGTTGTTGTTATAGACCAGAAACATTAGTGGGAAACTCAACGTCTTCCTGGCTGGAAGGCTCTTTTCCCACGCAGAAAAGATAAGTGTGCTCCAGAGCCAACAGCACCTGCAGCTCACTCCTGTCCTGCTCTGTAACTCTGGCCGTATATGGTCACTTTCTGTCTGCTGGCTCTCTGCAGAAGCCCTGTATCGGTCACTGTACAGCGAAATGTGTGCTCCGCATTTGACCCATCTGTGGTAGTGAACACACACACTAGTGAACTAGGGGCAGTGAGCACACACACACACACACACACACACACACACACACACACACACACACACACACACACACACACACACACACACACACACCCCCAGAGCGGTGGCCAGCCAACTCCAGCGCCCGGGGAGCAGAGAGGTTGAAGGGCCTTGCTCAAGGGCCCAACAGTGGCAGCTTGCCGAGCCCGGGAATCGAACCCACAACCCTGTCATCGATAGCCCAGAGCTATTGTTCTGACTAATATCTCTGTAATCTCTGTAGGACTGTGTCATCCAGATGCAGATGTGGGGAGTACAGATTAACTGTCCTTAAAGGCACATTCTAGCCTGAAACCTGCATTTAAAATGATATTCATCAAGCAAAAACCAGGTACCTCCATTGTTGCCATTTTCACTTTTCTCCATAAAGTGATTTTGGCAGCTGCTCTTTACACTGTGTCCAGATTTCATAAAGAATGGACCAACAGAAATGCTCCAAAATGGCTCAGAATAAATTATTTTACACCAACTCCAAATCCATTGAAAGTTAAGATTTTTGTCTTTCCTGTAAAGAAACAAGGTTTTCTGAGTGACGCTGAAGATATGCGTAGTGCTGAAAATATTCTGTAATGCAGGTTTGACGGGATTCAGCTGCTCAAGAGCAGTGCAATACGTGACAATCAGAAATCAGACCACTTCAGATGCTCCTGCGGCTTCATTTCTAGAAGGTTTTAATAGTTATTCAATTCTGGTGCACTCTTTAGGACTAAAATACAGTGGGGAGTGACGCACTGTCAAAATGGTAATAGTAATGCATTTAGGAACCAAATTAAAAACTAAATGAAACAAAAAAATAAAATTAAATAAAATTTTAAAAGCATTAAACCCAACCTGGCTGCACCTTGTAAATCATGCGCCTATATCACAACCACAGAATCCCACATTTTCACTTATGACATTTGCCAAATTTGAAATTTACAAAGCAAATGCTGGCAGTACAATAAGGCTACTTTAAGCTATAGACCTGGCGGATGCTGATGTTTGTCTTGTACTGCCAATAGAATAGGACTCTCTCAGGAGCAGATAAACATCATGAACCTATTGGCACCATGCTGCCTAATGCCAGACGTGGGCTAGAGGGATATAAAGCCCCCCATAATAAATAAAAAAATAAAATCTTATTATGGACTAATATTGATGTCTGTAGTTAAATATGACTGAATTAAAGTAAGCAATCTGTATAAAATGCATGATATTATTTTCTAGACTTATGGTAATGTATTAGATATATTATATGTATTATTATATTAATAGAAAAAATGCATGCATATGGCACTAAGTGTCTAGTTTAATGATGACATCTAAGTGAAAAAAGATTTTGATACTTTAATAAATGAAAACTATTACATTTATGTTACATTTTACATCATTTTACTGTATTTAGTGTGAACAACACGATTGGTATAAATATCATGACCTTGCTATTTACATTTGCCATATTTTTACAATTAAAAACTAACATTTTTATGATTTTTAAATTGAAAAACTATAATATTTGTATTTTATTTTTAATTTTGTGAAATGCTAAAGGAAAACATGACAAAAAACCCTGCCCCTTCTACTTGGGGATTCACATAGGGCCCAGCCCCTTCCCTTCACCCCAATTATAATCACCCACTACATTTCAACCTCTTCACTGGGGTCATCAGCCAGGCACGCCCCTACGACAGTGCTTCGCTGGGTTAAGCCCACCTCAACCACCTCAACATTTTACACTGTAGCTGTGTTGCTGTGAGCAGAACACAGCAACTGCTATGGTCCTGATACTGGCTTGATAAGGATCCAGAAGCACAGTACAACACTATGTTCATGGTCCATGGTCTCAACAGCCAAGTAGTCAGACCTACAGAAGATAAATCAAGCAATACTAAACACTACACATATAAAACAGATAAAAAAAAAAAAACCACAACAGCCCATCTCATTCACCCATACACTAACCACCCACTGGTTTGCAAGCTCTGTACTTGGGCCTTCAGGTAGACACTCCTCTTTGTCAGTGTTTAGACATGTTTTAAAGATATATTTATTAGATTTTATATATTTATTATATTTATTAGACTTTTTCTAACCCCACCTGCTCATCTCGTAGAGGAAGCGGTCAGCCCTGGCCATCCGGTCCAGCTCATGCTTGTGTTCCTCCAGAAGGTCCACGTCACTTTTCTCAGGAATGAACTTCAGCAGCTGTACAGAAGGAGAACGCAGAGACACTGTTCTTCACCAGCTCATTATCACCAATACCGTGTAGATCCGTGTAGATTGAGCTGCCAAAATACCTCTGACCAATCAGAGTGTCCACAAGACAGAGCCAATATTAACTTTTTCAGCAGTCTGTGCCATATTAGATCTTCTAATGGATTGGACCACATGGGCCAGCCTTTGCTCTCCACCCGCATCAGTGAGCCGCACTGGGAGCCCATGACCCTGGTTTTCCTCCTTCCTTGAAGCACTTTTGATAGGAACTGACCGCTGCAGACCTGCCTAATGTTCTGGAGATGTTCTGACCCAGTCATCGTCTAGAACATCACAGATTGGTTCTTGTCAAAGTGTCTCAGATTCTTTCATTTGCCCATTTTCATCACCTTCAAGAACTGACTGCTTCTTCACTCGCTGCCTAATATGTAGATCCACCCCTCGACAGACAGGAGCCACCGGAACCAGATCACCAGAGTGTTATTCACTTCACCTGGAAGTGTTTTTAATGTTATGGCTGATTAGGGTACCATGTTAGTATCTCAGCAGCGACAATAAGGAACCACCACCCCAATAACATCTGGTCAGTGCTGGTCCTATGATGGTCCTCATCAAAAAAAGCATCTATAACATAGGTGTTTCTGATAAAACGGCCAGTAAGTGTAGCTACAGGATAGCCAGATAGCTACAGGATTATTTTACAGGAGCTACGTAAGTGTTCAGACAGCATGTGGCTTGAACCCGGATCATCTAAGTGGTGTTGATGAATCACTCGTGCAGCACCCGCATCCGTATCAGCTGCTCATGGATTAAAAAAAACCCAGATGTCAGGCTTTATGTCGAGATAAAACAGGTTTGTGTTGGATACAATCCAACATAGCTCATCACAGGTGTGTGTGTGTGTACATGTGAAGGAATGTGCATGAAGGTGTGTATCACCTGCTCCAGCATGTCTTTGGGAAGATCCTCATGCTCATCCATGGTCAGAATGGCCCTCTTAATCTCATCGTTGGACAACTTTAACCTGAAACAGGATTATTAACAGTGACGGTGATCGTCAGGTCAACACTACAGATGCATCTGACAGTTTATTACTGTGGATTAAACAATCAGGAGGACGAGTGGGATCTCGAGGTTCAGACTGACCGTGAAAGAAGGATGTTGCAGTTCTGTGCTCGACGTCCATCAATGACTGAAAGCTCCTTTGCCTTTTTTATGGTCAGTGTGTCGTCTTCAGACTCTTTCTGCAGAGAAGTTCAAATAGTCAGTCATTAGTGAGAGTGTCTACCTGTAATTCACTCTATATAACATTAGAATAAACCCAAATAAACATAAAGTCAGTAATCAGTGAGAGTGTCTACCTGTAATTAACTCTATATAACATTAGAATAAACCCACATAAACATAAAGTCAGTAATCAGTGAGAGTGTCTACCTGTAATTAACTCTATATAACATTAGAATAAACCCAAATAAACATAAAGTCAGTGGTCAGTGAGAGTGTCTACCTGTAATTCACTCTATATAACATTAGAATAAACCCACATAAACATAAAGTCAGTAATCAGTGAGAGTGTCTACCTGTAATTAACTCTATATAACATTAGAATAAACCCAAATAAACATAAAGTCAGTGGTCAGTGAGAGTGTCTACCTGTAATTAACTCTATATAACATTAGAATAAACCAAAATAAACATAAAGTCAGTGTTCAGTGAGAGCGTCTACCTGTAATTAACTCTATATAACATTAGAATAAGCCCAAATAAACATAAAGTCAGTGTTCAGTGAGAGCGTCTACCTGTAATTAACTCTATATAACATTAGAATAAGCCCAAATAAACATAAAGTCAGTGTTCAGTGAGAGTGTCTACCTGTAATTTACTCTATATAATATTAGAATAAGCCCAAATAAACATAAAGTCAGTGTTCAGTGAGAGCGTCTACCTGTAATTAACTCTATATAACATTAGAATAAGCCCAAATAAACATAAAGTCAGTGTTCAGTGAGAGTGTCTACCTGTAATTAACTCTATATAACAAAAGTGCCTACCAAAGGTAGTACTTAAAGAATCTGCTGCTAATGCCCTAGTGCAAGATACCACAGGAGAGCGTCAGGGGTCTTGTGGAGTGTCCATGCCTCGACAGTTCAGAGCTGTTTTGGTGGCACGAGGGGGGACCTTACTCATTAGACAGGCTGTCTATATACTTTTGGACATGTAGCTTTTCATGTGCTCCAAATACGACGCTGCTGACTTTGGTCCTCATGCACCATAAAAATGTCGTCCATGCTGATGTCTGCTGACAGATGTTTGCTAGAGTGTGTGTGTGTGTGTGTGTGTGTGTGTGTGTGTGTTAAGCCTAATGTACACCTGCTGTCTCATATTACGTCACCCATAAAAACAAGCACCCAGTGACCAATAAAAACAAATACAGGCAAAATGACACACTGTCTATAAACCTGCGATCATCCACTCCAGCCACGCGCGCTACAATAGGATTATAAAACTGCCATTACGACCAAAAAAAGCTGGCAGGACGCTGCCATCTGTGAACCAGGGCGGACGAGTGCGTCTCCTCGTTTCTCAGAGCAGAGCTGGATTCTACTCTGGGGAGAAAGGCAACAGCAGGTTTACGGACAGTGATTATTTTTAAGGTTCCCTCATGACATCTGTGTGGCTCTACTGACCATTTTCCGCCTCTCTTAAACATGATATTGGTTTGTGAACTGTGCCATAACATTAAAACCATCTGCCTAATACTGTTTAGGTCTTCCTCATGCCACCAAAACAGCTCTGACTGCTCAAGAGATGGACTCCACAAGACCTCTGCATGTGTTCAGTGGTATCTGGCACCAAGGCCATCACTAGCCGCAGATCCTTCAAGTTCTGTAGCTACTTTTGGTAGGTGTTGACCACTGCATACTGGGAACACCCCACAAGACCTGATGCCTGATGTTTCGGTGGAGATGTTCTGACCCAGTCATCGTCTAGAACATCACAGCTTGGTTCTTGTGTACATTTTTGTGCCCTGTACTGTTTCTATTCCCAGCTGAAAGAACAGTGAAGGATTGGAGGAATGGTCAGTTTGAGAGGCCACTCACCTGTCTAATGTTACTGAACAGAAGGAAGTCCTAGAGAGCATGCAGGGAGCAGGGATAGTGTTAGTGAGGGGAAAGGAGGAGGCCAGGAGGAATTACAGTGCAGTAAAGCTCAGCTCTAACACCCATCAAAAGTCTGAGGACGCTTTTCTTCTGGGTATATTAAGCTTCAACACTGCTCTATGTTCATCAAGGCACCCCTCTCCATCCTTTATGAATACTATCTAAATTTCTGCTCTTTAGGGGTGTGAGGTCAGTCCTACCTGCTGCCTCTGATAGGCTGAGAAGGTTCTCTCAATGTCCTCCAAGTCCAGGATTTTAAAAACCAAGGCGTCGTCCAGGTCCATCCACACCGTCCCGTCTAGTTTAGTCTTTGGGACAGAACAAACACAGGTCAGCAAGTCAGCAGGTCAGCAGTCTGTGTGGTTTAGGGACTAGCACTAACACTCACCTCGTTAAGTTTGGTCCAGTTGAAGGACTTGAGAGGGTTTGAAGGTTGAGGGATGCTCTTCTTGTTTAGCGCAGGGCCTCCGAAGAGCGGTGGAGCGCCGAAGGGCGGCAGGCCCGGGGGTGGTGGGGGCCCGCCTGGTGGAGGAGGCGGGGGAGGAGGAACCCCACCTGGAGGAGGAGGAGGTGGTGGTGGTGTGATGCCAGCAGGAGCTGGAGGTGGAGGCAGGGGCCCACCAGGGGCCGCAGGGCCAGGTGGGGGACCTCCAGGAACATTCGGCCTCTAGAAAAACAAATTAAATTAAATGTTATTGTTGTAAAAAAAACTGTAGGCCTGGCCAAAAGTTTTTGGAATTCTAAAAATCCAATTTAGGATTGTATACAGTGTTTTATACGAATTTAATTTTAATTAATATAAATTATGTAAGGTGTGTCATCGCTGTCCAAAGAAAAAGAGGGCAAAAATGCTCTTAACTCTGAATGGAAGTCAATGTAAAATAAAAGTTCATCCCAAGTAATTTAGAGCATTTCTATTGGTCCATAATCCAGAATTATTGACACAGTGTACAGAAGCAGCTACAGGGTTCAGACTATGGAGAAAACTTAAAACAGACAAAAATGGAGATACAAGTTTTTCATTGGACAGCAGCGATATAATACAATATATATGACGTAATTTACATAGGTCACTGCAAATATGTGTATAATGTAACATACATGAGTAAATGTATAGAATGTGTATAATACAATGTATATAAAGTAATGTACATAAGACATTGCATACGTGTGTATAATATAATGTACATAGGTGAATGTATAGAACGTATATAATGTAAGTAAATGGAGATAAGAGTACTTTCTGAAACTTTAGCCTTTTATCTTTGAAGTTGTTTTTGATCTGGTTTGTTTGTTTTGTGGTTTGTTTGATGTTGTTATGAGCCTTTAAAGTTAAAAAGAAAGACCTGTCTGATCCTAAACTGCTGATTTTGCTGATTTTCTAAATTAATTTGGGTCTGATATCTCTTTGTAGAAGTGGGATTCTACTTCAGAGCAGATCTTCTCATTTCTATGAGCTAAATTCCTGTCCGTGTATGTGTGTGTGTGTGTGTGTGTGTGTGTGTGTGTGTGTGTGTGTGTGTGCACATTAGTGAGGTTTGCGTACAGTGCTCATCTCATGCAGTCGAGCGGAGAGTTCAGCCACTTGCTGTTTGACCAGCTTGTGTTCGCTGCTCTCCTTCTCCAGCTTCTCTTTCATCTTATTCAGCGTCTGCATCATTTCCTCCTTCTCCTGAGCCTTCGCATCACACTCCCTCTCCTTCTTCTCCAGCTTCTGCTGCAGATCATTGTGTTCTGGAAAGGACACACACACACACACACACACGTCTACATCAGCGTGCAGGATCTAACACATCGCTTCGGATTCGATTCTGCTTCACTTTGAAATGATTCAGCATTCAATTCAATTCCATTCGATTATTGATTAGGCACCCCTAACTAACTGAGGGAACTGTTTACACAGTTCTGGACTATGGACAATAACACAACACACTAAACTCTGGTCAAAATCAATTAGAATTGATGATTAGTTGTAACATTCCAAAGCAATTCAGCTGAATCAGATCAATGCATCAACTGATTTTACACCCCTATCATGTGGCAATAGCCTCTTTTCATCACGCTACAGAGAAGACTCTCTGACGTGTACACAACGACATCAAAACACCCAGATAAACACTCCAGGTTCAGAAGTCGGGGTCATCGCTCTGAAGTAGGAGTGTGCAAATGCATCAATCTGAAGGTGACATTTCCACTGATATGGATTCAGAGTTTTTAACAAGGATTTATAGAGTAATTGATTTGAACAAGATCCATGAACATGAGCGGCATGTTTGTGCCCCAAATTAAAATCTTAGGCTTTTACGAAAAGCTCGGAGCACTGTAGTAAATACAGACCTGAAGAACCACCTGAACCAAAAAGGGGTGCAAAGCCTCGAACGGAGGTGGAGCTCAGAGCTATCTGACCTACCTTTTCTCATCTTCTCCGCCTGTTCTTTCCACTGCTTGACTTCATTTTCATTCACTAACCTGTGAAAATATCAGAAAAAAAATATATATATAATAAAAATAAATCAATAAATAAATAAACAAATAAAATACTTTAGAAATGGAACTTGTATTTATTTTTATTGTTATTAATATTATTATTATTATTATTATTATCATCATCATCATCATCTTCTCCAGCCCCAATAACCGCTCCAGCGACAGATCTGGCATGTCCAATCATAGTTTGGAGGATGATTTCACTACTACATAATCTGCCAAACCAGCAGGAGAGCATAAAATACAAAATATAACTAAATATAATCAAAATAAAATAATCTTTAGAATGTTTTAAATAAAAAAAAATATTTTAAATAATGCCTAAACGACCCCCAGCTGAGTTCAGTATTACATTACCAGTAAAATAAAACCTTCTGAAATTCAGACTGGTGCACAGATTGAGATTGGGGGTCGCCGTCTAAAAAAACCCAAATACCTCAAATTCTGGATTATGGCTTTAGGATTATATTTTTTGCAGCCAAATTACCAAAATCCCCACAGAATCTGCCAAACGACAAGGCAGCATTAAAAGCTCAGTATATTAATAATGCAGTGGATTATGCACACTCAATCCTAAATGCATCCCTGTGCTCACAGCATGTCCCACTACCTGCACGAAGCAGATCTGAGAATGCTCTACAGTAACCAGCACTGACAGGTACAACTTCACACCTGGAGCTGGACAGCGTCAGCCTGGAGCTGGACTTCAGCAATGACATCAGAGGTTATTTCAGGTCCAGAAAAGACTTGGGAGTGGGGGCAGCTTTAATGCAAAACCAGCTGCTGGATTACATTTTGGGGTGAGGGTCCCATAAGATCAACGTTCTACTCACATTCGCACAACGTTCTTCACGTTGAAGTTTTCTAATGGAGCCACGTCGGGGTCGTGACCTTTATCATTCTGCAGGACGATCTGCTGGACGATCCGGTCGAGGAGGAGCCAGTACTGCACCGTGTTCCCACTCCGCTTATCTACACAGAACAAAACACTGGTCATATCCCAGCCTGTACAGCCCCGAATACTGTGTACTCACAGAGACACCATGCTCAGAAATGTCCCTGACCAAGACTATATGATGACCTAAAGGATATGGGTCCTACCAAGGCCTCTCAAGTCCTGATCCTTAGTATACCTGATTGCACTACACAGCATTTATTAGAGATGCACCGATCCGATATTAGGATCAGATATTGGTCCCGATATTAACAAAATTAGCTGGATTGGATATCGAATAATTGCTGCTTGTATGTTTGACCAAGTTGCTTATTTATTTTCAAGTTCAGCTGCTAGATTGTATTTATTTTATTATTTATTACTGTTTACACGACAAATGTAAAAATAAGATTGATTGATTGTGTGTTTGACAAAGTGAAGCTACTTATTTTCAGGTTTGGCTAATACATTTTATTTATTTTAATATATTTTAGAATCAAAATCAGAATCAGAATCTCTTTATTTCACCAAGTATGTTACACATACAAGGAATTTGTCTTGGTGAGAGCAACACGTATGACAAGTAACAAAAACACAGAACACAGATTATTTACAGTCTTAAACTAAAGGAAAATTACACTAAACAATAAATAGGGTAGGGGATAACTTAAAAAAGTAAAAAGTACTAAAGGTAATAAAGAGCTGAAGAAGCTGAGAGATGTGAAACAGATTTGGTTGAAAAATATATAGAGAAAGTTACAGATGACCTGAATATTTACAGAAAGAGAACATCTGTACAGGTGTGCAAATAGACATAGTGCAAATAGCTGTAGTTTTGAGGTTTACAGTGGGAGGTGTCCACTGTGGTTGAGGAGCGCTACAGCTCTGGGGAAGAAGCTGTTAGCATGACGCGTTGTGCTGGTTTTGATGGACCACAGTCTTCTACCAGAAGTTTAAAAAGTTGCAAATAAATAAATGCTCTAAATAGCAAATATTTTGATTTGGAATTTAGGGGAAATGTTGTCCATGGTTTATGAAATACAATGCAAATGTTGATTTCCCTTAAACACACTGCCTATAAATAGTAAAACCAGAGAAACTGATTTTTCCAGAGCTGTAGTGAGATTTCTTCTCCAGAGCGTCTTACAAAAGAGCTTCACTGTTTACCTAAGAATAACCTCAGCTAGTTTAAATAGACTAAAATTCAAAGCTCCTCTAATCTTAGACTCTACTAAACACAAGTCAATATGAAGACCATAGTACTCTTCTCTTAACCTGAGTACTCTCAGAAGAGGAGGTTCTTCAGTCTGGGTGTAAAGACAGCGAGCGTTGGACTCTGCTGTTCGGACACCCAGGGGATAATCGCTCCACCACTTCGTGGATATAGATTGACTATATACACACACATATATCTAGTGGAAAGGCTGGCTGTATGGGCAGGTAATAAGTGACTGGGTTTTGAGATTGGGAGCAAGATCTGTTGAAGTCACACCTACTTTCTAGAGAGTGTGTATTAGCCACTACAGTCTAAACCTGACCACTAAACTCTATATATACACTATATACATACCAGTCCAGCAAACGAGTCAAACTGGTCAATTTGGTTTGCTGTAGAAAGAGGTCAAAAGGTCACTCACAAGGCATATGGAGGCAGTGCTGCAGGACGGAGATGAAGTGTGGGAAGGCCTCTGTGTGGTTGATTTTCTTACGGATCAGCTCGAACACCTGACTGGCACTCTTAGTGTCTATGTGGACCTGAGGAGAGCAGGGAGATTGCACTGTGAGGTCAGGTCAGTAACGGATTGGCAGGAGCAGAGAAAGGAGACTCGTGAGGACGTACGTTTTCGAAACGTTTTGCCAGAGCCAGCTCATCTTCATTCCGCAGCATTTCAAAGTAGTCCAAATGTCTAGAAAAACACAAACAGCAGCATCTGTGAGTTCACGTGGAAATAAGATGGACTTCTCGATCTACACTCAAGCGCTGATGAGCTGCACAGCCAAAGCGGCTGGGGCTACGGGCTGGGGCTACGGGCTGGGGCTACGGGCTGGGGCTACGGGCTGGGGCTACGGGCTGGGGCTACGGGCTACGGGCTGGGGCTACGGGCTGGGGCTACGGGCTGGGGCTACGGGCTGGGGCTACGGGCTGGGGCTACGGGCTGGGGCTACGGGCTGGGGCTATTGCTGGTTGCTAACCGGTTGTGCAGCCAAAGTGGCTGGGGCTACGGGCTGGGGCTACGGGCTGGGGCTACGGGCTGGGGCTACGGGCTGGGGCTACGGGCTGGGGCTACGGGCTGGGGCTACGGGCTGGGGCTATGGTTGCTATTGCTGGTTGCTAACCGGCTGCAGACAAGTGCTTTAATATTGCTAGGTGGTTGTTATGGTGTTGCTAGGTGGCCGCTATGCAGTTTCTTTAAGACATTGAAACATTAAAAAAATCTGTTGCTGTGCAGAAACTTTAAGTCTGATCAAAAAGTCACAAGTCTGAATCGCACAGTCAGACCCCCAAAGTCAGACCCCCAAATAATGGATAATAGTAAAATAATAATAAAATAATAATAAAAATACAATAATATTTTAATATTTTTTAAATATATGAAACATGTAACGAATATTACATAAATATATAACATAAGTATACCATCACGCCATATTTCACAATAAAAGCTGCACACTCACCGATCCAGCGTAGAGTTTTCATGCGTCCGTAATTTGTCGATGACCGGCTGGATGCCCAGCATCAGAAACTCATAACGCAGGTGGATTCTGAAGTCTAGACTGGTCTGCAGATACATATTTCATATAAATTCAAATTTCAATAAATGCCAGGTCAAATACAATGAAAATGTCTCTGATGTTTACTTGTAATGTAGCTAATAAATACTGGAAGCTGATGTCCACCACTTCAATTCTGTCCATTTTTATAGATAAGAAGCAACAACACATAAGCAAGTATATTACAGCAAGGAGAAAGATTGCTGATTAAGTGCAGTTAGCACTATGCTAATTTGGTGTACATAAAATTGCATCACTGGTTAGCTACATTAGCCTCGTAGCTTCAGTGTCAGTCTAAACAATGTTGGTTGAATAACTACCTATAAAGGTGCTTTAAGCAGATCTGTGTATCACTGTACAGATCAATAATCAATAAGTGTATTGAGGAGTTCCAGTCTTACCTCTCCCGCCCCCTGACTGAGCACAGCGTTGATGAAGGACATGATGGCCGTCTTGAGACTGACCTCATCTCTGTATCTCCCCGTGCTTCTGTCCAGATCATTCAGAAGAGTCTAAAAGAAGAAGAAGAATCAGACTGGCGGAGCTACAGTCTCTCATTAGGGTGAATAATAATTAATAACGCTCTAAATGTAGGTATTGTGATATACACTGAGGAGGCGGAGCTACAGTCTCTCATTAGGGTGAATATTAATAACGCTCTAAATGTAGGTATTGTGATATACACTGAGGAGGCGGAGCTACGGTCTCTCATTAGGGTGAATATTAATAACGCTCTAAATGTAGGTATTGTGATATACACTGAGGAGGAGGAGCTACAGTCTCTCATTAGGGTGAATATTAATAACGCTCTAAATGTAGGTATTGTGATATACACTGAGGAGGAGGAGCTACAGTCTCTCATTAGGGTGAATATTAATAACGCTCTAAATGTAGGTATTGTGATATACACTGAGGAGGCGGAGCTACAGTCTCTCATTAGGGTGAATATTAATAACGCTCTAAATGTAGGTATTGTGATCTACACTGAGGAGGAGGAGCTACGGTCTCTCATTAGGGTGAATACTAATAACGCTCTAAATGTAGGTACTGTGATATACACTGAGGAGGCGGAGCTACGGTCTCTCATTAGGGTGAATATTAATAACGCTCTAAATGTAGGTATTGTGATATACACTGAGGAGGCGGAGCTACAGTCTCTCATTAGGGTGAATATTAATACCTGAAATCTTGTCCTTTCACTGGCAAACTTCTGGTAATGCAGCATGGCCTCCAGAATTTTCCGGTGACCTCCAGGAACCAAACACACGGCTCCCATGATCTCCAGCACTGCCACCTTGGTCTTGATGTTCTCTGTGGCCAGGCTCTGAGCGATGATGTTGATGCTCTCTGAGTGGGCCAGGACGTGGGCGCGGCCCTGAGAGTTATTCATCAGTGCTTTGATGCAGCCGATGAGCGAGGTGTGTATCTGAGACTCTGTCGTTTCGTAGTCCATGTTCTTCAAGAAGTTCAGGATACACGTCAGACCGTCCTGGTCAATGAAGCGAGTCACAAACCTGCAAAGAAAGAAAACAGTGGATGCTGTTTAACCATTTGGACAAAAGTATCGGGACACCTGCTCATTCATTGTTTCCTCTGAAATCAAGGGCAAAAAAAAGGGTATTAAAAAGAGTTGATACTACTTCTCTACTGTCCAGAGAAGAAGGCTTTCTACTAGATTTTGGAGGAGCATTGCTGTGAGGATTTGATTGCATCAGTGAGGTCAGGATGTTGGATGATCACCACTCCACCTGGTATTAGGCATGGTTCTAATAGTTCTAATAGTTCATATGGTTCATATGGTTCATATAGGAGTCCTATTCTATTGGCAGTACTTCTCTATAGGAACTACCCAAGCTGTGTGTCAGCAATGGGAGCAACTTAAAGTAGCTGAATTTAATAAGTACTTTAAGTACTTAAGGGTTAAGAGCTCAAATCTACTGGAGGGACCAAACTTCTTGTTTAAAATTCTGCTTAAAATACTGAAAACTAATTTCTAGTATTACAAATGTCTATTTTATTATTTTATATGTTTATAAAATATTTGTTTATATAATATATACATTTTACACACAATTTTATTACATATGTCTTATAATTTAATTGTATTATTCATGTTTTTGATCTGTATATCTTTATATACATTCTTTTTTATCCATAAGAATTTAATAAGCGTACAGTTATTAACACATTTTATTACTGGTCGTACCGTGTGTGACCTCTATGCTGAACATGCAATAATTAGAACTACAATCTTTACCTCATTGGCTGCGTCCTCAGCGCTGTCTTCAAACTCTCTATCGTCTTGTTCCTCTCCTCCTCGTCTTCTTTCTCCAGGGCCAGCAAGGTCTTTCTCTGAGGAAGATCAGCGGGGTCAGTTAGTGATGTAAACAGCTCGGTCAGGGTGGAGTGAATTGCTTTCTACTACAGAGGGTCAGCATTGACCTCACGTTCCAAAGCATTCTGTAGCACAGCTGCAGCATTAGGGGTTTCTAATAAAGTGGCCAGTGAGTGGAAGCACAAGGTGGTAGGGGTTTCTAATAAAGTGGCCAGTGAGTGGAAGCACAAGGTGGTAGGGGTTTCTAATAAAGTGGCCAGTGAGTGGAAGCACAAGGTAGGTAGGTGTTTCAAATAAAGTGGCCAGTGATTAGAAGCACAAGGTGGTAGGTGTTTCTAATAAAGTGGCCAGTGAGTGGAAGCACAAGGTGGTAGGGGTTTCTAATAAAGTGGCCAGTGAGTGGAAGCACAAGGTAGGTAGGGGTTTCTAATAAAGTGGCCAGTGATTAGAAGCACAAGGTAAGTGTTTCTAATAAAGTGGCCAGTGAGTGGAAGCTCAAAGTAGGTGTTTCTAATAAAGTGGCCAGTGAGTGGAAACACAAGATAGGTAGGGGTTTCTAATAAAGTGGCCAGTGAGTGAAAGCACAAGGTAAGTGTTTCTAATAAAGTGGCCAGTGAGTGGAAGCACAAGGTGGTAGGGGTTTCTAATAAAGTGGCCAGTGAGTGGAAGCACAAGGTAGGTAGGGGTTTCTAATAAAGTGGCCAGTGATTAGAAGCACAAGGTAAGTGTTTCTAATAAAGTGGCCAGTGAGTGGAAGCACAAGGTAGGTGGTCTGAACTTACAGCAGCCATGGAGTTGATCTGGTCTATGTAGTACTCCGGCCAGCTGGTCGCCCCTTTGTTCTCTTCCTGCTCCTGTAAATAAACAAATTCAGTAGTTTAGTTCTGACACAGGCGTCAGTGACCCTGTCGTTTTACACACAAAAATGAACACCATACTCCCCAGACAACTCCAACAGGCTGACCACACAATCAGGTCTAATAGAGATGGTTGAAGGCCTCTATACGGTTTGAGGCGTGTGTTTGGCCAGGCATGCTACTGCTGCTTCCAGTGCCTACCTGTTAGCTACAATTAGCCTCACAGCTCCACTGCAGAACTAAAGAAGCAACCCCAGCACTTCCAACACCAAACATGTCTTGTTTGGTATGCTAGGTCCACATTTCTATCTGCTCCCAAAACCGCACTGAGCCTGACCACACAAGCCCGTCCAACGCCTGGGATTCCCACCAACACTGTGTGGGACACAGAGTTTGGGAAGGCATGAGGATGTGAGACCAAAGTCTTTTATTTGATGATATGAATTTTTAGTAGGTATTAGGCAGCATGGTGCCAACAGGTTCATGTTAATCTGCTCCAGGGAGTCCTATTAGTATGTACTGACCACCGCATACCAGGAGAAACACCCCCCAAGGCCTGCTTGCTGATGTTCTGGAGATGTTCTGACCCAGTCATTATCTAGAACATCACAGTTTGGTTCTTGTCAAAGTGTCTCAGGTTCTTACGCTTGCCCTTATGCATTTTTCCAGCGTCAATCAACATCAACTGTTCACTTGTTGCCTAATATTTCCACCCAAACTGTGATGTTCTAGACAACCGGGTCAGAGCATCTCCGAAACATCAGGCCGGGGCTCAGACCTATCTACCAAAAGTGCTCCAAGAAAGTGAACCAATCTGTGAACCTGAGGCTCAATGATGCTCATGTAGGCCTTACAGGACTTACAGGACCTGCTGCTAAGGTCTTGATACCCAGGACACCTTCAGAGGTCTTGTGGAGGGAGAGGTTTTGGTGGCAAGTGGAGAAACAGGCAGGTTTTGGTCATAATGTTTTGGCTCCTTGGTGTGGTACACGTCATATTGTCGCCGGTCGGGTTTTGTGGAGTGCGTTCTCAGTAAAGATTTGGCCTGAATCAGATTTTTGGATCTGATCTTAACCTCAGAATGGATTCCTGAACTTTCTGTAGCTGGACTCAGACTCGAACTCTGGCAAATGATTAAAAAAAAGCCGGCAAGCAAAGCGTCCAACAACCGATTCTTTATAAGAGTGGGGTGAGGAAACAATGCCGCTGTGTATTTTGCGCTATGTTCAACATCTATAGCATACATCTGTTCCCTCACTCAGCACAAGACTGGAGAACTCGGGTCTAGAGCACATGTGTGTGTGAGTGTGTCTAGGGGTCTAAATCACTAATGAACACCACAGGAACAGACTTCACCATAGGCTTCCAGGAATGCATTTAACAAGTACGCCTATTGTTTTATAGCCATGTTCTACAATTATGCAATTTCTCTCAACTATTCTGGACCTCAGCGTACAGCCCGAGCCCTGAAGGCCGATCGGGAAAGGAAGCAGGGAGAATTCTCATCAACGAACCTCGGAAAACCATCATTTCACACATTCACCGGCCGATCTGTGCTCTCCATAGATTCCCGGTCTCACAACAGTAACAGTGTTATCCACAATTACAGGGGTGTTCAGGCCCAAGAGCCCTGTGCTGGGGGGTTTACACCACTCTAGCCCATGATGCCAAACCAATGTTCAATATACTATATATAGTTATACAAGATATATCATATATATACACACACACTATATGGACAAAAGTATTGGGACACCTTCACATGCATCGTTTCTTCTGCAGTCAAGCTTATTAAAAAGAGCTGATCCTGCTTCTGTTGGAGTAACTGTCTCTACTGTCCAGAGAAGAAGACTATATACTAGATTTTATAGGAGCATTGCTGTGAGGATTTGATTGCATTAGGCGACATGAGCGTTCGTGAGGTCAGGGTGTTGGATGATCACCACTCTACCCCACCTCATCCCAAAAGTATCAGATGGAGCTCCACCACCATCGTTCCAGAGAACACAGTTCTTCCACAGCTCAATGCTGGGGGGCTCTGTACCCCTCTAGCCCACGCGGGGCATTAGGAGAGAGTCCTAATCTATTGGCAGCACTTCAGTACTACAGGGACTAGACAAGCTATATGTATGTGTGTGCATTTGCACATCTGTGTCAGCAATGGGTGCAGCTTAAAGTAGCTGAATGCACTCATTAGAAGAAGTGTCCACATATTTTTTGACATATAGCATACATTATATCACTGAGTCGAATCACATTGAACATCTCCTCATGGTTTGAGGAGAGTGTCTCATGACTTGGGCAGCATGTAGCTAGCACCATGCTAATTGGTGTACATAAGCTTTCATTACTTGTTAGCTACATTAGCCTTGTTAGATACATTAGAAGCAAACCTTACCGAACTGTCCCTGTAAAAGAATCACTGGCAAGCTCATCAGGTTTCAGAGGTTTCCTCTGCATCAGTGTGAACGTATGAAAAGCTGAGTTGGGAGCCTGTGTGGATGAAAGCGTCTCCTCTGAAATCTGTAAGGGCTCATTTCACAGATACAGCGAGTGACTGATATTGTGAAGGGGTCTGCCCGTGGACGTGTCTGGAAGTTAAGGCCTTCTTCAGGTTCCAAACAAAACAGTGTGAGGTCTGAAGTGGGGTTTCTGCAGGTTCTGCCCGTTTCACCCCATCTGTTAGTAATCTGTGAGCTGGGGGAGCTGGTGAGGCACGTGCCTCAGCTCGCTCAATTCCTGAGCAGCAGATTAATAGAATGATAAACAGTGGACCCTTCTTTTACTCCAGGAAAAATTAACTTATACATGAAACATCTACCTGTCTGCTTATTCCTTTAATATCATGATTTCTCCACACTGTGTAGGATTGTATGTTGATATCTTAATGCATGCAATAATGTAATAATCGCAGACGGCAGTTACGGCCAGGGGGGTGGTGGTGGTGATGGGGGGTGCTTAGTCTGTTGGACCACCTCTATGATGGCTGGCAGCATGACCGGGATTCGAACCAGCGATCCTCTGATCATGGTGAAAGCGCCTTATTCTTCTGGTCCACCTCTATAATGGTGGGAAGCATGAACAGGATTTGAACCAGCGATCCTCTGATCATGGTGAAAGTGCTTAGTCCGCTGGACCACCTCTATAAAGGTTAGCAGCATGGCCGGGATTCGAACCAGCGATCCTCTGATCTCTATTCTAATATCAGTGATTTACTGAGGAATCCTACTGAAATGAATGGCTTTGCCAGATCCGGAGTGTGTTTTAAGCTCGGTGAGTTCCTCTCCGCTGTGTGTAAAATAGCTCCACACTGCAGAACCTCAACTCCTTAATTTACCTTCTGAGAACGTCCTCACTGCTGCTGCTGCTGCAGTCGGCTGGGGAATACAGTCCGTTACTGGCCACCAGGGGCAGTGATGGGATCAGGAGGGGTTAAGCATGGGCCCCATTTTGGCTGTAAACTGCATATGGGACCTAGATGAGACCCATGTGAGATCTCTTGCTTCTAGCCTGCTCTCGCTCTCTCTCCCTGTCTCTCGTTCACTCGCTCTCCCACTAGCTCTCTCCCTCTGCCGCTCTCTTCAATACTATTCCCTCCCTCTCTCACATACTCTCTCTCTCTCTCTCTCTCTCTCTATCTCTCTTTCTAGATGTTTAATCAGCTCATTTGCTTCAAATGCTATTAAAATATTTCTAACAGCCCAGAATGTGTTCTGCATTTACACACACACACACACACACACACACACACACACACACACACACACACACACACACACACACACACTTCTGCAGCAGGCTGTAGGCCTTACCTTTTTTTTGCTGCAGTAGATCTGCCACTTCTTCTCCGCAGGCAGAGCGAACATCGCCTCTCTGTGTTTATCCGTGAGGTCCAGCTCATCCTGAAGAAGAGGAAGAAGACGACACCACAAATCAGCGTCTCATCCAGAGGCCTTTACCGTCATTTCAGGAACAAGCTGATCAGCTATAAATCAATACAATCAATACACTCCTAAAATCAATACACTGAATCCCGCTCAGGTCGCAGACGGTCTTAACTGGCTCTTGATTGGTCAAGCTGGTAGAAAAGCTGGTCATCCAGGCAAAAACATCCCCTATACTGATTAATCAGCGTATCTCTTGACCGGCCTGGTCAAGCTGGTCATACTGGCTGACTAGTTTGATACAATTGGTGAAACTGGTTGCCCAGCTTGCTCATACTGGTCAACAAGGTTGCTCATACTGGTGAGGTTGGTCATGCAGGTAAACCAGAGAAACTGTCAAACGCTAATGAAAAAACATACCCCATGCTGGTCAAGAGCTATACTGGTCAACCAGCTTCTCCAGCTTTACTGGCGTGAGCTGGCCTGGCTGTTTTCTTCAGCAGGGCAGTATCAAAGAAAGGCTGATAAGCATCTTGCTTTTTTCGGAGGCTGTAAAAGTTACCCGTTAGCTGCCACCAGTTCTACATCCTGACCCTGAACTTCGCTTTGCTCAGTCATTCCTCCATTTCAGCGGTCAATGGATGCTTGTCCTGCTTCTGCAGTGCAGCAATTCTCCACTCAGAGTGCATTAAGATTAAGTAGGTTTATCAGGACAATGTCTGGACCCTCACTAGACTCGAAGACGCCACTGGGTCGGACAGTGTGTGTGTGTGTAAGTGTGCATGTCCGGGCATTACACTATAATGTAAAGTATTTATTATTTTATATACAATAGTTCATATCATATATTTACAAATGCTAAACCAGATCAAAGAGTGTTTATTATTCTAATCTATGCAGTTTCATGCAAAATTTCAGACACCCTTGGCCAACCCTGCTGAATAATCCAGCATGGCCATATCAAGCTGGTGGACCAGTTTAGCTCTTGTCCAGCATAGGATACGTTTTTGTTTAAGGGATTGACCTGACCAGTATGACCGAGCTTGACCATGCTGACTGACCAGCATGTCCACGCTAGTCTACTAGCATGACCTGCATCACCAAAATCACATGCAAACATATACTGATCGGGAGCTGGTCACCCATCTAGCTTACCACCATTTTTTCTCCTAGATGACCAGCTTTGCAACTACCTTGACCATCAAAGATCAGCTTAGACCATCTGAAACCAGCTACAGCTACAGGTATGCTGGTAAGACAGGCAAATCAACCTGATCAACTCATCCTGAAGAAGAAGACAACACCACAAATCAGCGCCTCCTCCAGAGGCCTTTACCGTCATTTCAGGAACAAGCTGATCAGCTATAAATCAATACGATCAATATACTCCTAAAATCAATACACCTCCTGTTCAGGTATCATATAAAGATGAGCTGGGATTAAGCTGAATCCCGCTCAGGTTTCAGATTGATGGTCAAGCTGGTAGAAAATCTGGTCATCCAGGCTAAAACATCCCCTATACTGATTAACCACCATGTCTCTTGACCAGACAGGTCAAGCTGGTCATACTGGCTGACTAGTTTGATAAAGATGGTTAGTTATTAGCATGACCTGCATCACCAAGCTGGTCGACCAGCATGACCAACATGACCAAAATCACATGCAACATACACTGTGCTGAGTACAACATACACTGTGCTCCAGCCCCTGCAGGGTAAAACACGGTAATGCATGGCCGTCATGCTTCACTACAGCAGGAAGTTTTACTGTAAGACTGAAAAACAGCAAGACTTGATTTAGCATGTTCTTAGCTGGTCATCCAGGCAAAAACATACAACCAGTGCATCCTGGTCCAGCCTGGACTAGTTTGATGAAGATGGTTGAACAGCTTAGTCATGCTGGGCATGTGACTCAACCAGCTTGGTCATACTGATCAACAAGATTGGTCAAACCACGTCCACGCCGTGGGGGAAAACAGCCGTGCACTTGCCACAGTTTTGTATAGCAGGCTTCGCATTTTTGCTTTTTTAAAAACATGCAAAAAAGCTGTTGTGTGGGTTGCATGACGAATAAGATTAATAATCCTGATTCTAAGGATTCCAAGATGCAAAACCGAGCCAAAAAGAGGTCAAAGTCAGCTAAAAGCTATCGACAGACAGGGCAGGGTGAAGACTTAACTCAGACAGGGACTTCATAGGATTGTAAACAGAATTTTATGGGAATTTGAATGAAATCCTGATAGTATTCCCGGCTATGTGTGCAGATAGTAGTCATTTTGTTCCCAATAGGTTGAAAAGAAAATAAATATCTTAATTAATTATCTATCTGAGAATTTGTTGTTAAAAATGATAATTAATACTCTGATACAACACTTTAGCGAGTTAATCTGGGTTAGATTAACTGTCAGTGATCCTCCACAATGGCTTCACATCTACACTGAAAGGGCATTGTAACAAGGGTAAATAATACATTCCCCATAACACATTACCCTTATTACAGTACCCTTATTACAGTAACCATATTACAGTACCCTTATTACAGTACCCATATTTAAGGGTAATGTAATAATGGTAATTAAATAAGGGTATTGTAATAAGGGTAATGTGTTATGGGTAATGTATTAAGGGTACTGTATTAAGGGTACTGTATTAAGGGTAATGTAATAAGGGTAATGTAATAAGGGTAATGTAATAAGGGTAATGTAAAGGTAGTGTCAGTAACACTAGGTCTACAGTAAGACTTTTGATCTAGCATTTGATCTTACATGACAGTATGAGAGATCATATGACATTAATTCAGACTGATCCAGATTAGCAGTGCTGATAGTGGTAATGAAATTAATCAGACAGATAATGCAAGCAGCGTTGCCAGATGCTTGCAATGCTGCAAAATGTGCTATTAAAAGATGAACATTTTTGGCCTTCTGAAAAGTTGCCCTGCTGATCAGGGCTGCCTTATGCTAGCTAGCGCAGGTCCGGTGCTTGTTTCGCTGGACCTACCTTTGCTGGCCTAGCTGAAAACATTCTAATTTGTGATAAACCTGCGTAGAGTTCCTAAATAACCCCTTAATAAACTTGCTTTAGTGGTTTCTAGTTTCTAATTTGAGGAGTGAAGTGATGCAGACAGCAGTCAAGTACGTTTGAAGTTAATGGTGTAAAACTGTGCATATTTGATTTTCACTGCTGCTTTAAATATGAACATTCCCAAGACAAAAGCAGGGTGAACCTCCTGACCCCGCGTACTGTTAGCTAAGCTGATAACCTGTTAACTCATGTCATTAGTACATATCAGAGAGCACCTCGCCTTTATTTATCAGACACACACACACACACACACACACACACACACACACACACACACACACACACACACCGCGGTTACCACAACAGTGCGTAAGAGCAACAAGTAAAGGCGGATTTCACTCCCAGCCTGGACCAGGCCCAGATTTCTCTCAGGCTTCATTAGCCGGGCCTTCCAGAGGCTTCCCGCTAACTGAGCATTTGATTTGATTTGATTTGCTAATTGCCTTTAAATCATGTGTAATTACACACTGCTGTGCGTTTCGCTACACTGACAGTTAAAACACTGTATCTGAGCACTTGCAGATAGGATTCTGACCAAACACACCGAGCGCCTGTTACTGATTAGCCTCAACTATGGCTGGAGTGTCACTTCAGTCAAATGAAAGCAGTGTGTGCACTGCGGCCGGCCCGTCTACATCAGGATTATCATGTTCAGGAAGGCGTTGCTGGGTTGCCACATCCGTCCGTTTCTGAAAGAAGGTTAATGAGGGTTCAGGTGTAGTCAAAGCAAATGGAGCCGCCAGCCTTGAAGGCATCTGCTGCGTTCCTCAGAGCCTCAGAAGACTGCCCTCAAAAACCATCATAGATCAGATTGAGCACAGATTATGGAGGGTGACAATACACCCCCATTGTCCTGGACATCGTCGTCTTTTTGGAATGTGAAAAATGAGTCTGGTCAGGATTTCTAAACTGCATAAAATGTCCGGAATTCCTGCCATCAGCGGCCAGAGCCCGAGAGAGCACAACTCGCCTTACTATCTCCGGCTGTTGCATGGGCAGCAGTTCAGAAAGAGGCAGTGGCTGGTTGAACATGTCAGCCCTCGCCCTCCCAATGTCCCAGGTACCATACATTTATATGATAAGGGAAGAGTACTATCAAGTGGGATGGGTAATTGGCTACCTAATATTGGGGAGGACAATTAGGAATACATAAATACATTAACTAATTACATTATTATTATTACTCACATTATTCTGGTTGCAGATTTGTACAGCTTTAAACGAGTCTGTTTAAGCCCCGCCCTTCTCACCACCACCACACCTGCTTTATTTGTACCTGTATCTTTGGGCAGCCATTGGTCAAATTGCTTTCTAGCTTCCTAATCGATAATCAAATCAATCATTAGAGAGGAACAATTCAGGTCCAAAAAGTGAAAATTCGTCTCAGGATTTTGTTCCAACTGATTTGATTATTGATTAGGAATCTGGGAAGCAATTTGACCAATGGCTGCCCAAAGATGCAGGTGTGCTCAACCTCTATCAATCACACACAGTTACAACCTGTCCGACACACCAGGTGTCCAGTAAACCAGTAGATTGTAATATTTACTGTCTTTATTTTATTTATGTTTTTTATATTATTCTCTGTTTTATATCGGCATTAAAATAATTAATTTGGGGGGGGGGGGCGTACCACTAATTCGGAGAACATGGCATCCAGTTCCTCTGCAGCGGGCATAGGCAGGGTGGGCTCCATGGTCTGCAGGGTGAAGCTGCTGCCCTCCCGCAGGCGGTACGTTATCTCCGGGTGGTCACTGCTCTTCATACAGCAGAAAATAAAGGACAGACCCCGGCCTCCACGCTTACGGGCGGCCATGGTTACCACTGATCACCAGGGGAGCAGATATGCCTCAGTTACAGCGCCCTGAGAGAGAGAGAGAGAGAGAGAGAGAGAGAGGTCATTCAAACACATGTGGTACCACGGCAACCACTAGGCAAAACCACAACAACTACCTGAAATTTTGTAGCAACCACCAAGCCACATTAAAGCACACATCTAGCAACACCATAGCAACCACCTACCAAAGACCTACTAAAACAACTGCATAGCGACTACCCTGCAACAACTTGGCAACACCATAGCACACACCTGAAATACATGTCCAAATGTTTGTGGACAGCCCTTCTACTATATACTTTAAGCTACTTTAAGTTGCACCCATTGCTGACACAGATGTGCAAATGCACACACACACACACACACACACACACACACACACACACACACACAGCTTGTCTAGTCCCTGTAGAAAAGAAGTACTGCCAATAGAATAGGACCCTCTGGAGCAGATCATCAACATCATGACCCTATTGACTCCATGCTGCCCAATGCCAGGCGTGGGCTAGAGGGGTATAATAAAGCCCCCCAGCATTGAGGAGCTGTGGAGCAGTGGAAGAACTGTGTTCTCTGGAATGATGGTGGTGGAGCTCCATCCAGTACTTTTGGGATGAGTTGTGGAGTTGTGGATAATTAGGTGGGGTGGTGGTGATCATCATCCAACATCCTGACCGCACTAACGCTGCTCTTGTTGCTAAATGCAATCAAATCCTCACAGCAATCTCCATAATCTAGTAGAAAGCCTTCTTCCCTGGACAGTAGAGACAGTTACTCCAATACTTTTGTCCATATTGTGTACCATAGCAACAACCTAATATAATATCATCTTAAAATACCGTAGTAACCACCTGGAATACCATAGCAACCACCAAGAAAAAAAAAAAGTTTCAGCCTAGTGACCCCTAGTGGTGAAATTGTAAAAATTCCTGATTGATGCATCCCAGCGCTCAGTAATACAACCGGACCTCCACACAAACCATCAACCCAGAGGTCCATTAAAGCCCAGCAGGAGCACAGGATGGACAGATGTTTCCTTTACAATGGTCTGGGACTGAGAATGTGTGTGTGTGTGTATGTGTGTGTGTGTACCACGCCTAACCTCAGCGACTTAAAAAACCCTCTTACTTCTCTGAAAAGCTGCTGGAGCAGCTAAACATGCCCTCATGCTTGCAGCATCGCCAGAGGATCTGATCATCACATACAGATAAACACACAGGAATGTGTGTGTGTGTGTGTGTGAGATATGATAAAGGACAGCAGTGCATGTCAGCCAGCTCTGCAGTCTGCATAAAACCAGCACTCGAGAGCACAGACCCTTCCCATTCTGCTCATTACAATATAAAGTGACTCACTACTGATCTGTAGAATCTGCAGAACTACAGTAACTTTTACTGTCACACAGTTTCAGTTTCCTGTGAAAAATCTCAAGTAAAATCTGCTGATCTGCTCAGTAAAACATTGATATCAGAATAAACACTAATAATAACACTCCTACAGAAAGTGGTGGAGGTTCTCTATCACTGTGTTCCTCATTAGAACATCTCCAAAGTTCTCCTCTCTCATGGAGTCTAGTATTATTTAGAGTTCTCCTCAGATCAACACCTGGTTTGGTGGTAAATCAGGGCTTAATGATGGTAAATCAGGTGAGCTGCTGCTGCTGCTGCTGCTGCTGCTGCTGCTGCTGATGGAGGTGAACACATCCTCCACGCTGTGCTGGCTGGACTGGGGGGCGTCCAGGAGAAACCTGGAGGAACCGAGCTCTGTTCTTCAGACTAGCTCACCAACAAGATCTCACTACTTTCTTTCTTCAGAATGAGAAGCTCTTGGAATAATGGATTAGGACCTTAGACCTTGATACTGTCCTGTATATACAGTCCTGTGCAAAAGTTTAGGCACCCCTGGTCACTCCTACAGTTTCTAATACACAGTTACATATTGTAGAAACAGGAATTGTGGGTTGTGGAAAGGTTAATAATCATTATAACATTAGGTTTTATTCCCAAAATGTGTGGAGATATGAGGTTTGGCTACAACAGCAGTTATTTCTATTGGACAGTACCTTGCGTCAGAGGAGGGAAGGAGGGGCGTGGCGCATATTAATAATGATTCAACGAGATGAGGCACCTCGTTTGGCTTGTGCACCAGCCGCGAGTTTCCTCTTTATCCATTAGCTAGGTTGCCTCTGTAGTGTGCTCAGCTGTCTGGTGCATACGATGGACCCTGTGGTCTCCTGGTTATTACGTACTGTCCGGCTGGGGCAGCGACGCAGTTGGTGTGGGCGGTGCTTCTGCGTTGGGATGCTTTGGTGTATAATGTGGACCTCGAGACACACTGTATCCCGTTCACACCTGTACTTCGTGATGGCCACCTATGACTGGATCACCCAGGACGTATGCTAATGCCAGGAGTGAACGGGGCCTAACTGTAAACTAGTAAGACGGGTTTCTAATAAAGTGTCCAGAGAGGTTGTAATGGTCTCAAGACTTGTTGACTCTTATCTTTACTTTAAATCTGATAACATCTCAACTACATAGACTTTTTCTGTGTGTGTGTGTGTGTGTGTGTGTGTATTTGATACTCTCCCTGATAAGAGCAGATATGAGTGTTTCACTTTCTTTATGAGCATGACTAAGTGTTCAGTGAGCGGTATCGGCCCTTTTGTTTTGGTTTCTGACACTGGATGACTTCCTGTTGTCTAGAAATATAGACTGAAGTACGTTAGCAAGAGCTAAACACAGCAGCGGCCTTCTGAAGCCTAACTGTGTTCATACCTCAGGTAGTCTAGCCTGGTCAGGTTGACCAGATAAACCATCAAACAAAAACATACCCTAATAGAGCTAAGCTGGCTACACCCCTACTCCATACGCATTCCCATGGCTATGCTACACCCATTCCCATGACTACGCTATATACCTTCCCATGGCTACTCTAGACCCCTACCCAAGGCTACTCCACACCCATTCCTATGGTTACGCCACACCCATTCCCATGGTTACGCAACACGCATTTCCATGGTTTTTCCATGCGCATTTCGATGGCTACGCTACACCCCTCGCCATGACTACGCCACACCCATTTCCATGGCTACTCTATACTTATTCCAATGGTTACGCCACTCCCATTCCTATGGTTACACTAAGCCCATTTCCATGGATAAGTTAACGCCATCTCCATGGTTACGCTAAACGCGGCACTATCGCTTTAAGAGTTGTTCCAGCAGCTGAAGGTTGAGTCAATCATTCCCAGCCTGTGGCCGGCGTTCCCTTGGGATGTGTCCTTGCTCTCATGGCTGGAACAAAACATTTCACCTGCCAAAAAATACCCAAACCCTGACCTGCAGAAGGCCACTGAGCAAATACTGTCCTGCAGCACACACACACACACACACACACACACACACACACACACACACACACACACACCAGACAGGAGCTTAACGTCCAACGCTCAGATCCCAATTACCACTGACTATGTTTATATAACATTAAAATAAACCCAAATAAACATAAAGTCAGTGGTCAGTGAGAGTGTCTACCTGTAATTAACTCTATATAACATTAGAATAAACCCAAATAAACATAAAGTCAGTGGTCAGTGAGAGTGTCTACCTGTAATTAACTCTATATAACATTAGAATAAACCCAAATAAACATAAAGTCAGTGGTCAGTGAGAGAGTCTACCTGTAATTAACTCTATATAACATTAGAATAAACCTAAATAAACATAAAGTCAGTGGTCAGTGAGAGTGTCTACCTGTAATTAACTCTATATAACATTATAGTAAACCAAAATAGAGTGAATTACAGGTAGACACACTCACTGACCACTGACCTTATGTTTATTTGGGTTTATTCTAATGTTATATAGAGTTAATTACAGGTAGACGCTCTCACTGACCACTGACTTTATGTTTATTTGGGTTTATTTTAATGTTATATAGAGTTAATTACAGGTAGACACTCTCACTGACCACTGACCTTATGTTTATTTGGGTATATTTATTGGGTTATATAGAGTTAATTAGACAAACTTAAAAATAAGGACAATTTAACTCCACTTGCTCCAATGAATAATACCGAATATCTGGTTTCCCATCATCCATCTCCCGCCATATCAAACCCAGCATACGACTCTTGCCCTGTATTATAAATTTACAAAAATGTAAATATCTGTGTGAGCCGTCAGCAGAGTGTAGCATTACCAATGTGTGAAATGTGGGAAATGACCCTCACCCACTGAAAAACACCATACGCTGCTCAATGAAAGCAAACAGGGTGATGAGGAGGGAAGCTGAACACGGCCTTTCATAAAACCAGTGAAACAGGAGTCCCCCGGTCATCGCAAAAACTCATAAAACTGACCATTTATTTACACACCCGTTTTTCTTTAGGTATGTCCCATAACGCCGGGCCTCCGGAGCAGCTGGTCATAACAAATCATTTCCCAGTGAGCTATACAGGAGCTTCATCCTGCAAATGGGACGTCTGTTGCCATGACTACACTTGAACCAATCCCATAATTATACTAGCCTCCGTTTCGTGGTTTACGCTACACCCATTTCACTTGTTACATCATACTTATGTCTTCTCATCCTCCTGGTTCTACAGGTACTACACCTACGAGATTACGCTGCATCCATGCCCATGGTTACAGTACACCTATTTACATGGTTACGATGCGCTGCACCTACATTCACTTCCATGGTTACGCTGTACCCTAAACACGTTCTCTTTATTGGTTTAACTACACCCATGTCCCATATGACATAGGTCACACCATATGAAGGTTGTCTTGGTTACGCTGCATCCATTTCCATGGTTATGCTACACCCATTCATCACATCCATGGCATTTAGCTGACGCTCTTACCCTGAGCGACTGACAAGGTTACTCACATTACAGAAGGGGGGCGGAGGTAGTGTTAGGAGTCTTGCCCAGGGACTCTTATTGGTGTAGCGCAGCATAGGCATTCAGACCGGCAATCGAACCCCAGCACCCGACATAATGTGGCAGCTCACTGGCAGGTAAACGGTACAACCATTTCTCAGGTACACAGCATCTGTTGCCATGGTTGCGCCTTCCTCAGTTCTATGGTTAAACTACACCCATTTTAGCGGTTAGACTACACCCTGTCCCCCACTTATGCTATGCTAATTTCCGTGGTTGTGCTACTTTAGTTTCCATGGTTACCCCACACCTACACCTGTAGTTACACTACACACCTCCAATTAATGCTCCTTCTGAGAAGACTCGTCCCATTCGTGACTCATTAACAATAGCATATGTCCGGTACACTATATGGACAAAAGTATTGGGACACCTGCTCACTTATTGTTTCTTCTGAAATCCAAGGTATAAAAAATAAAAAAAGGAGTTTCTTCTGCTTTTGTTGGAGTAACTGTCTCTACTGCCCAAGGAAGATGATTTTCTACTAAATTCTGCAGTATGGCTGTGAGGATTTGATTGCATTCAGTGACATTACTGAGGTCAGGATGATTGATCACAACTTCACCTCATCACCAACTCCACAACTCATCCTAAAAGTACTGGATGGAGCTCCACCACCATCATTCCAGAGAACACAGTTCTTCCACTGCTCCACAGCTCCTCAATGCTGGGGGGCTTAATTATACCCCTCTAGCCCACTAGCTCTCTAGGTCATGTTTATCTGCTCCAGAGAGTCCTATTCTATTGGCAGTACTTCTCTACAGGGACTAGACAAGCTGTGTGCGCATTTGAACATCTTTTTGTACAGAAACGGGTGCAACTTAAAGTATCTGAGTGCATTTATTTTCAGAAGGGATGTCCACAAATATTTGGACATGGCTTGTCTAATCATCTGAGCATCTGAGGTCCTTGATCAAGCATGTTAATCTGATTATCACAGTAAATGACATTTCATATTCATTTCATATTTAAAGCTGTATTATGCCATTACTGTTATGTTTTGCTCCTGGGCTCCCCCTACAGGTGGGGAGTATAATTCACTAATTCACATAATTTACTCCACTGCTGTAAAAACAAATCACACTTTGAGCGCCCCCTCATGGACAGCTGTACACCTGCATTTCTGGACAAGCTGAGAGAAGCTCCAGAAGCTTGATCTGAAGGTGTAGCAGCATGTGGGCTGTAGAGGCGGTAGAGTAATACTACAGGATTTTACACTAATATGACTCTATGGGTTCTGCAGCGTTACACAGCAGCAGTTTTGGAGAGAGGTTCTCCTCCTGCAGCTCCACCACCAAACCTCCATAGTGCAGCAGCAGCAGCGCTCCGGCCCGGAGTGGGAATGACGGAGATGCCGTTCTCCCCCTGTTCCAGTCAGTGGAGGAGCAGCATTATCCTGAAGCTGCTGATTTAAGCTAAAATGCTACATAATGTTGCTTTAAAGCGGAGAAGTTTGAGCTGTAGAGGCTGAGACAGAGCGACAGCCACAGACAGAGAGCAGAGAGAAAGGGAAGATCAGAAGAGATAAGTGAAGGAGGTGAAGTCTTTCAGCATGAGCATGTCTGCACAGCAACACCATTAAATCCACACACACACACACACACACACACACACACACACCTTATAGGTTACACCTTATGTTACACAATCTCCTTCCATACGTTTCACACTAACACACATACTTACATGCTATATACACACACACACACTCCCAGTCGGCACCACCCAGGGCCTCACCCCAGTTTTGCTTTTAGGGTGTGTATGTCAGTCCAGCCAGCATGTCACACACACACACACACACACACACACACACACACACACACACACACATACACATACACATACACACATACACACACATTATTATAATAATGAGATTACCTAGATGTCCCTCAGCTCACAGCTAAGCTCCACAGCCCTCACTGAAAACAACTCTGAGCTCCACTCAGCCTGAGAGCCAATTATATCATTCCACAGAGCCTGAAGGTTGGAGTTTCCAATAAAGTGGCCAGTGAGTGGAAGAACGAGGTAAGTGTTTCTAATAAAGTGGCCAGCGAGTGGAAGCACAAGGTAGGTGTTTCTAATAAAGTGGCCAGCGAGTGGAAGCACAAGGTAGGTGTTTCTAATAAAGTGGCCAGTGATGAAGCACAAGGTAGGTGTTTCTAATAAAGTGGCCAGCGAGTGGAAGCACAAGGTAGGTGTTTCTAATAAAGTGGCCAGCGAGTGGAAGCACAAGGTAGGTGTTTCTAATAAAGTGGCCAGCGAGTGGAAGCACAAGGTAGGTGTTTCTAATAAAGTGGCCAGCGAGTGGAAGCACGAGGTAGGTGTTTCTAATAAAGTGGCCAGTGAGTGGAAGCACAAGGTAGGTGTTTCTAATAAAGTGGCCAGTGAGTGGAGGTATTATAAAAACATCATCTTGGCTAATAAAAATCTGGAGATGCACTTAACCAAACATCCACAAACACACGTGTACTCACCCTAACACACACACACACACACACACACACACACACACACACACACACACACACACACACACACACACACACACACAGCAAAACATGAACAATAGCAGGATGTTAATTGTTTTGATCGGCGCTCTGACGACATGAAAAGCCTGTATCAGCAGTGCTGACCCGGGTACAACCAAACGACTTCCACAACCTTTCCTGCACCTCTGTCACTCTCTCACGTTGTCTCCATGTGGTGGTCTCTTCAGTTAGGCCTGGTTCTTCACTACTAGCTTCATACATCAGACGTTCTGAGCTCGAGGTCACGGGACCTTGCTCCTCCACCAGTTTCGGGCCAGAGAGCCTGACCTAGTTATAACCTCGCTGAACGGTCAACACACAGCCTCAGAGTCTGAGGGAATAAAAGGCAGCATAATTGGATGCGGTCAGCTGGAGACATTGTGTCAGTCTGACCGGCGTAGCGCTCACCTAAATCACACGACAGACCAGACCAGACCAGACAGCTGAGAGATAATAACATGGTGTATATGCTATCACACAGACCATCAGCCATAACATTAAAACCACCTGCCTAATGTTGTGTAGGTCCACAATAAAGTCTAAGCATGAACTCCGCAAGACCTCGGAAGCTGTCCTTTGGTATCTGGACACCCTTAGACATCCTTTAAGTTGGGAGGTGGGACCTACATGAGCATCAGTGAGCCCCTGACCCTGTCACTGTTCACCGGTTGTTCCTCCTGGAGCACTTTTGGTAGGTACTGACCACTGCATACCAGGAACACGCCTGCAGCTGAGGTTCTGGAGATGTTCTGACCTAGTCATTATCTAGAACATCACAGTTTGGTTCTTGTCAAAGTGTCTCAGATTCTTACGCTTACGTGCTTCAGCACTGCCTAATATGTAGATCCACATCTTGACAGGCAGGAGCCACTGGAACCAGATCATCAGTGTTTTCACCTGGTTGTAATGTTATGGCTGACCGCTGTTCTCATTCTCTCAGGCTGGAGCAGAAGTGAAAGTGTTAGCACTTGAAAACTCTCAGGAAAGTAAATGTAGTTGATTACTGATAAGACAGTTCATTCGCTAAATCATTCATTCAGGAAGACGTGTTAATTATTGATCTGGATCAATTATTGATGAATGACTGGCAGCTTAAGTGAATAACAATGATCTAGTTCCAAGAAGCAGGAACAACAGACAAGTGTAAGAATCTGAGACAAGAACCAAACTGTGATGTTCTAGACGATGACTGGGTCAGAACATCTCCAGAACATCAGACAGAGTGGTGTTCCCAGTATGCTCAGTATGGTCAGTACCTACCTAAAGTGCTCCAGGGAAGAACTGTGAGGTCCCACCTCACAACTTACAGGACTTAAAAAATCCGCTGCTGCTAATGTCTAAAGGTGTCCAGATACCACAGGACCCCTTTGGAAATTCTGTGGAGGCCGTGCCTCAAAGGGCCAGAGCAGTTTCGCTTGTATTTGCTTGTTCTTGAGGCGATTTAATCCAGTTTTGTCTTCAGTGAAAGCAAAAATAAATAAATAAAAATAAATAAATAAATTATGCTAAATTGGACTGTGGTCATGTGACTATCTTGACCATTACAGAACATGCCTCTTCTTTACTACCTCAAAAAAAAATATTATGCTAAATTGGACTGTGGTCATGTGACTATCTTGACCATTACAGAACATCCCCCTTCTTTACTACCTCAAAAAAAAAAAAAAAAAAAAAAAAAAAAAAACACTCAGCAGTCTAATGCGCGACCACTATGGGCTGGGGGTCGCATGTTCAGATCCTGAGGCATGCCTCTTTGCCATCAGCGGCCAGAGTCAGAAAGAGCCTAACTGGCCAAGCTCTCTCCAGGTGGGCAGTTAAAGATGGTGGGCAGCTCGCTCTCCCCTCATCACACTTAAGTGATGTTGGTCAGCACAGGTATCTGTTAGCTGGGGACCCGTCACTTTCCTCAGAGGAGGAGGAGACATGCTTTAGGCCCCTATCTTCCTAGTAGCATTGCTAGGGCTAGGGGGCGCTACGAACTGATGGGTTATTTGGCAGTACCAAAGAAAATGAACCGTCCAGGGCAAACACCACCACCACTACCACCAAAACCACCCACCATGATAGAAGATAAGCTAGGAAACTTCTAAGTAGATTTAAAAAATAAATAATTATAATAAAATAATAATAATAATAATAATAAATAAATGAATATATATGGATTATGTGCCAAAAACTTCTACACACACACACACACACACACACACACACACACACACACACACACACACACACAGCCCCTGCCTTAGTGGTGCTTCGTATTAATGTGGCGAACATTTACTTTGACCATATGGTCAGATTTCACATTCTTTCACTCCGTCATTAAAACTGGGGCAAAACAGATCAGGGTCATCGCTTCATATCAGACAGTGTCCGTGTGGATCTAACACTAAGCCCCTCGCCCTGCCCCCACCACCGGGCCTCAGACACGCTAATCCAGGTCCGACACAACAGCTATAATGGTGCTCCAGTGCTGGAGAACACCTCCATACCAGACCTTACATAAGACGGGTCAATCAGTGCACGTCTCTGAGGTCAGCACACAACGCTCCACTGGTCAATAAACAGATCAATGCAGCTAATGGACAGTCACACAGTCGCATCGACTGTTTGTCAACTAACGAAGCGAGGTCCTGCATGCGACCGGACACGTAGGGCGAGGGAACGATCAGATCTGGTCTGGAGGTTG